>NC_142437.1:108183653-108487884 GCF_059453495.1 Arachis ipaensis
AGTGTTAGTCAATTGTGTGATTTAGGCTTTGAGGTTATTTTTAGGAAGTTTGTTTGTTTAGTTGTTTGTGAGAAAACTGGAGATATTTTATTTAAAGCTAAAAGATGCAATAATGTGTATGGATTAACTCTTGAGGACTTGAAAGAACAAAATGTGACATGTTTTACATCTCTTGAATCTAAAAAATGGCTATGGCATAGAAAGTTGGGTCATGCAAGTATGTACCAAATTTCTAAGCTAGTTAAGAAAAATCTGGTTAGAGGAATTCCAAATATCAAATTTGATAAGGATCTTACTTGTGATGCTTGTCAATTAGGCAAACAAGTAAAATCCTCTTTTAAACCTAAAGATGGAATCTCAACCAAAAGGCCATTAGAGATGTTACATATTGATCTTTTTGGACCAACAAGAACTCAAAGCTTAGGGGTAAACACTATGGTCTTGTGGTGGTAGATGATTACTCTAGATTTGGTTGGGTACTTTTCCTTGCTCATAAAAATGATGCTTTTCATGGCTTCTCCACCCTTTGAAAGAAAATTCAAAATGAAAAAGATTTAAAAAATGCCCATTTAAGAAGTGATCACGGAAGAGAATTTAAAAACCAAGATTTTGAAAAATTCTGTGATGGCTTAGGAATTTCTCATAACTTTTCATGCCCTAGAACACCTCAACAAAATGGGGTGGTTGAGAGAAGGAATAGAAGCCTTCAAGAGATGACTAGAGCCATGCTTTGTGAGAATGAGATTCCTAAATTTTTATGGGCAGAAGCTGTAAATACGGTTTGTTACATTTTGAATAGAACAATAATTAGAAAAGGGTTGAAGAAAACCCCTTATGAGCTATGGAAAGGAACCCCTCCAAATCTTAAGTACTTTCATATTTTTGGATGCAAATGCTTTGTACTTAACAATAAAGAAAACCTTGGAAAATTTGATCCAAAATCCTATGAAGGAATATTTGTTGGATATTCCACCACAAGCAAGGCCTATAGAGTTTATCTCAAAGAGCATAGAACCATAGAGGAATCCATACATGTTACTTTTTGTGATTCTAATTTAATTCCCAGTGTTGTGATAGATAATGAATCAGATGCTGAAGAAGCTGGAACAAGTAAAGAAAATCCCAAATCTGCTCAATATGAGGAATCTGCCAGTCCAGTTTTGTCTCGTCAGATTGGAGGAGACATTTCCATTTTATCTCCTGAGCAGACACGAGAAACTGAAACAGTGAGACCACCAGAAACTCATCAAAGCTCAACACCATTTCGAAAGCCTAGAGAATGGAAGTCTATGAAGGGTTATCCTCATGACTTCATAATTGGTGATCCCTCTCAAGGAGTAACAACAAGATCCTCCACCAAAAAGCAATCCGAACCAAACAATTTTGCCCTCTTATCACAAATGGAGCCCAACAATGTCAAACAAGCTCTTGAAGATCCATCCTGGGTCAAAGCAATGCAAGAAGAGCTTGCTCAATTCGATAAGAATGAGGTTTGGACACTATTAGTACCTCATCCGGATGGTAAGAAAGTTACGGGTACTAAGTGGGTATTTAAAAATAAACTTGGTGAGGATGGACAAGTTGTTCGTAACAAGGCTAGATTAGTGGCCCAAGGTTACGATCAAGAAGAGGGTATAGATTTTGATGAGTCTTTTGCTCCGGTAGCTAGAATGGAAGCCATTAGGTTGCTTCTTGCCTATGCTGCCCATAAAGGTTTCAAAATGTTTCAAATGGATGTTAAATGTGCTTTCCTTAATGGCTTTATTGATAGAGAAGTGTATGTGGCTCAACCCCCCGATTTTGAAGATAAAGAATTTCCAAATCATGTTTTCAAACTATCTAAGGCTCTTTATGGTCTTAGACAAGCTCCAAGAGCTTGGTATGAAAGGCTTAGTGCCTTCTTATTAGAAAATCAATTTCAAAGGGGTACCACCGACACAACTTTATTCATTAAAGCATCTAATGATGATATTCTCCTAGTTCAAGTTTATGTGGATGACATTGTATTTGGATCGGCCAATGTATCTTTGTGTGAAGAGTTTGGAAAACTCATGACTAGTGAGTTTGAGATGAGTTTAATGGGAGAGCTAACTTTCTTTCTTACCCTCCAAATTAAACAAACTCCTAGTGGTACCTTTATTCACCAAGAAAAGTATGCAAAAGAACTTATCAAAAAGTTTGGCCTAGAAAATTCCAAACCAATGGGTACACCAATGCACCCTAACACAAAACTTGAAAAGGATGATGATGGCCAAGATGTGGATGAAACAAGGTATAGAGGAATGATAGGTTCACTTATGTACCTTACCTCCTCTAGACTAGATATTGTCCAAAGTGTGGGTACGCTCAAGGTTTCAATCTCACCCAAAAGAATCCCATCTTTCGGCTGTTAAGCGCATCATTAGATACATTAAGGGGACTAGTGATTATGGCTTGTGGTATCCTAAATCTGATGACTTTTGTGCAGTAGGGTTTTATGATGCAGATTATGCGGGAGATAGAGTGGATAGACGGAGTACATCCGACATGTGTTGCTTCCTTGGATATTGGTGGCTTCAGCTTGTCCGTTGGCTTGAGGATGTTCTACGGAAGTAAATTGGTGTTTTATATTCAAGTCGGCCACTAACTTTCTGAAGCCTGCATATGTGAATTGGGTGCCATTATCTGTGGTGATGGAGTATGGGACCCCGAACCTTGTGACAATGTTTCTATATAGGAATTTTCGACTTCTTTGAGAAGTGACATTAGCTAGGGGTTCTGCCTCGATCCACTTTGTAAAGTAGTCTACCCCTACTATGAGGAATTTAACTTGTCCCGATCCCTGAGGGAAGGGTCCGAGAAGGTCGAGTTACCATTTTGCAAATGGCCATGGTGAGGTTACGCTGATGAGTTCTTCTGGCGGGGCGATGTGAAAGTTGGCATGTTTCTGACATGGTAGACATGTCTTTACAAACTCTGTGGCCTCCTTTTGTAGAGTTGGCTAATAAAATCCTGCCCGGAGTACTTTTTTGGTAAGTGCTTGTGCTCCGAGATGGTTGCCACAAATGCCACTGTGTATTTCTTCTAAAACTTCCTCTGTATTGGAAGTCGGCACACATTTTAACAATGGTATTGAAATCCCTCTTTTGTATAGAGTATTATTTATGATAGTGTAGTGTTGTGCCTCCCGCTTTAATCTCTTTACCTCCTTTTCATCTGTGGGGAGTGTTTCTGTTTTGAGGTAGTTAATTATGGGGTCATCCATCCTTGATCATGACCTGTTATGGCTAGGATTTTTTCTTCTTCCGAGATGGACGGACTCTGCAATATTTCTTGGATGAGACTCCTATTGTTGCCCCCTAGTTTGGTGCTGGCTAGCTTTGAGAGTGCGTCAGCTCAGGCATTCTGTTCGCAGGGTATGTGGTGGATCTCATATTCCCGGAGTTGTCCAAGCTGTTCCCTGGTTTTACCCAGGTACTTTTCATAGTGGGATCCTTAGCTTGGTAGCTCCCCATTATTTGTGAAGTGACCACCTGTGAGTCGCTGAAGATAATGAGCCTTTGAGCTCCGACCTCTTTAGCCAGCTTCAAACCAGCTAATAGTGCTTCATATTCTGCCTAGTTGTTTGAAGCAGGGAACCTGGATTTGAGGGAAAGTTCAATTTGGGTTCCTTGGTTGCTTTCAATTATCATACTTGCGCCGCTTCCAGTTTTATTTGAGGAACCGTCCATGTAGAGATTCCATTCTGTGGGGGTTTCCGGAGTGTCTGTAAATTCTGCAATGAAGTCGGCTAAGTATTGTAATTTGATGGCTGTCCGAGCTTCGTATTGAAGGTCGAACTCAGACAACTCGACTGCCCATTGCAAGATTCTGCCTGCTAGATCTGTTTTCTGCAAAATCCCTTTTATGGGCTGGTTGGTCCGAACCTTAATAGTGTGAGCTTGGAAGTACGGGCGAAGTCGTCGAGATGTTAGTATGAGAGCATAGGCAAATTTCTCTATTTTTTGGTAGTTCAGCTCGGATCCTTGTAGTGCTTTACTGATGAAGTATACAGGTTGTTGCCCCTTGTCGTCCTCTCGGACTAGTGCTGAGGCTACTGCCCGACTTCCTACTGCGAGGTACAATATGAGTGGCTCTCCCTCTCGTGGTCGAGTTAGGATAGGCGGTTGCCCCAAGAATCTTTTGAAATCTTGGAAGGCTTGCTCGCACTTCGTTGTCCATTCAAACTTCTTTCCCTTTCTTAGAGTGGCGTAGAAGGGGAGAGACCTTATTGCTGATCCCGCTAGAAATCTAGACAAGGCTACCAACCTCCCGTTGAGTTGTTGTACCTCTTTGACACAAGTTGGGCTCTTCATGTCGAGTATGGCCTGACATTTATCCGGATTTGCCTCGATTCCTCTTTGTGTGAGCATAAAACCTAAGAATTTGCCAGCTTCTACTGCAAAGGTGCATTTTGCAGGATTGAGTCGCATGCCATGCTTTCTTATAGTGTCGAACACTTGGGCCAGGTCGGACAATAATGTCTCTTCGCTTTGTGTCTTTATCAACATGTCGTCCACATAGACCTCCATGATCTTTCCGATATGATCTGAAAAGACTTTATTCATTAACCTTTGATAAGTAGCTCCTGCATTTTTAAGACCAAAAGGCATTACGATGTAGCAGTAGTTTGCTTTTGGTGTTAGAAACAAGGTTTTTTCTTGATCAGGTGGATACATTGGGATTTGATTGTATCCGGAATATGCATTCATAAACGAGAGGTATTTATATCCGGATGAGGCATCCACCAGAGCGTCGATACTTGGGAGTGGATAAGGATATTTTGGGCAGGCTTTGTTGAGATTAGTGTAGTCAGTGCACATTCGCCACTTCCCATTTGACTTTTTCACCAAGACGACATTAGCTAGCCATAGTGGGTACTTGACTTCTCTTATGAATCCTGCCTCCAGTAGGGCTTGTACCTGCTCTTCCACAGCTTGGGATCGTTCTGGCCCGAGTTTTCTTCGTCTCTGATGTACTGGCCGAGATCCTGGGTAGACCGCCAACTTGTGGCACATTAGTTTGGGGTCTATGCCTGGCATGTCTGCAGCTTTCCATGCAAAGAGATCGACGTTATCTCGTAAGAACTGTACAAGTGATTCTTTTATGTCTCCTCTTAGAATCATTCCAATATTGGTTGTTTTGTCCGGGATGTCTCCAATCTGGACTTTCTCTACTTCACCTTCAGGTTGTGGACGGAGTTCTTCTCGCCTCTGAACTCCACCAAGTTCAATTGTGTGAAATTCTTCTCCTTTGCCTCTGAGGTTTAGACTTTCGTTGTAACAACGGCGCGCCATCTTTTGATCTGCTTTTATTGTAGCTATCCCTTCTGTAGTTGGGAATTTCATGCATAGATGTGGAGTTGAGACTATTGCAACGAGTTGATTTAATGTTGTCCGACCTATTAAGGCATTATAGGCTGAACTCACGTCGAGCACGATGTAGTCTATTTTGAGTGTTTTGGATTGGTTTCCTTTTCCGAAGGTTGTGTGTAGTGAGATGTATCCCAGTGGTTGCACTGGGGTGTCTCCCAGTCCGAACAAGCTGTTTGGATACGCTCTAAGCTCTTTTTCTTCTAAGCCGAGCTTGTTGAAGACAGTTTTGAATAAGATGTCGGCGGAGCTCCCTTGGTCTATCAGTGTGCGGTGAAGATTTGCATTTGCCAGTATAATGGTGATGACCATGGGATCATCGTGTCCTGAGATGACACCTGATGCATCTTCTTTGGTAAACGTAATTGTCGGGATGTCGGGTGCTTCCTCCTTTCCCTCGATATGATATACTTCTTTGAGATATCTTTTGCGAGATGATTTGGAGATTCTCCCTCCTGCAAATCCTCCGTGTATCATATGAACATGTCTTTCTGGTGTACGAGGTGATTGCTCGGTTCGTCGAACATCCTCGTCCCTTCTCCTTTTTCTTTGCTCATCATCCCGGCTGGCCAGATACCGATCTAGTTTTCCCTCTCTTACTAATTTTTCTATGACATTTTTTAAGTCAAAACATTCGTTGGTGGAATACCCACGGACTCGATGGTATTCACAATATTCGGTCCGATTTTCTCCTCCTTTTTTGCCTTTGAGTGGTCGAGCTGGGGGTATTTTTTCTGTGTGGCAGACTTCTTTGTAGATATCCACAAGGGACACCCGAAGAGGGGTATAATTATGATATTTTTTAATTTTTTTCCCATGTCGATCTTCCTTCTTTTTGGACTCTTTATCCTTGTCCTGGGGGGGATAGGTGAATCCGGATTTTGAGGTCTCTCCTAGTCGAGAATTTTCCTCCATGTTGATGTATTTCTCCGCTCGTTCTTGCACTTCATTTAGAGATGTGGGGTATTTCTTTGATATAGACTGGCTAAAAGGTCCCTCTCGTAGGCCATTGATGAGGCCCATGATGGCGGCCTCTGTTCATAGGCTTTGTATGTCTAGGCATGTTTTATTGAATCTTTCCATGTAGTTGCGAAGACTTTCCCGATCTCCTTGCTTGATTCCTAATAGACTGGGGGCGTGCTTAGCCTTATCCTTTTGGATAGAGAATCTGGCCAGGAACTTTTTGGCTAAGTCGTCAAAGCTTGAGATGGACCTCGGAGGTAAATTGTCGAACCATCTAATTGCTGTCTTTGTAAGAGTTGTTGGAAACGCTTTACAGTGAACTGCATCTGAGGCGTCGGCGAGGTACATCCTACTTCTAAAATTATTGAGGTGATGGTTGGGATCTGTAGTGTCATCGTACAAAGCCATATCCGGAAGTTTGAAGTCCTTAGGGATTTTGGTCTTCATGATCTCCCTAGTGAATGGATCTTGATCCTTGCGAGAGTTGTCCTCAGGAGTGGACCGAATAGCTTTGGTTTTGAGATCGGCTTCGAGTTTTAGAAGTTTATCTTCTAACTCTCGGCGTCGCCTTACCTCTTTTTGTAGATCCTTCCCAACTTCTCGTTGATGCTGGCTTTCTTTTTCAGGTTGCTTTAAACGGTCTTGAAGCGCTTCTAATACTCCCGGATTTGATGAGTTTTTGTCCCTGTTAGATTCCAGGGTATCTTTTAGTGTAGTGTCCGCATTTTTATGCGGTGTTCTATCTTCTAGATCTGAATCGTGGTCGTTGTCATGGTCGTCCGCCATGGTGATAGGATGACTTCCAGGTCCCCGACAACGGCGCCAATGTTCCGAGGGTTTCCTGAAATTGTAGGTCGATCTCGGACGAGATCCTCTGTACTTGTCGGAGATGATGTGTCCGGCTGGTGGGTGGCGGCCGGAGCTGTCGTGTCTGACTTGTTGGACTGGATGCGCTGCTGATCCTTTGTCACCGGAGGGTGGTGGTACCTGCAAGGAACTCCGATGCTTAAGTTAGCAAGGGTATTGAGCAGGTTTTTTAGTAGAATCAGAGTATGAGTTATACATGGGTGCTCCAGTGTATTTATAATGGTGTAGAGTGAACTTTTTAGATAAGATAAGTTAGTTATCTTATCTTATCTTTATCTTAGAGTGAGGTCATCTTATCTCCAAGGGAACCGCCCTTATCTTTGTAAGCTTGGGCCGCCTTTGGATTTGGGTCGTGTTCCTCTATCCGGGCCCTTTACTGGGCTTTTCTGGTAATTTGGCCGATCTCTTTGAGAAGAGGTCGGATAGTCTGACCTAAAGAGGTCGGTCGCTTTGTTACTGAACATCCCGGGTCGGGTAGCTCGACCCAGGGTGTGAACACTTTCTCTTCGGTATCATCGAAAGACTCTTTTAGAACCATAATGGCACTAGTAGCTCATTTTGACTTGGACCTACATCAAATGGATGTAAAGACAGCATTTGTCAATGGTGACATTAATAAAACGACGTATATGGTACAACCTGAAAATTTTGTATCAGGCGTTTCAAAATCTATGATTTGTAAGTTAAAGAAATCTATTTATGGTCTCAAACAAGCTTCCTGTCAATGGTATCACAAGTTTCATCAAGTCATTACCTCATATGGTTTTAAAGTAAATATCATAGATGAATGTGTATACCGCAAGTTCAATGGGAGTAAATACATATTTTTTGGTCTTATATGTTGATGACATTCTACTTGCTAGTAACGATATAGGCTTGTTGCATGAAACCAAGAACTTTCTATCGAACAAATTCGAAATGAAAGATTTTGGTGATGCCTCTTTTGTATTAGGAATCGAAATACTAAGAGATCGCTCTCAAGGTTTTCTTGATTATCACAAAAGAACTATATCAAAAAAATTTTAAGTAGATATGGCATGAAAAGTTTTAGACCAATGGATACACCTGTAGCTAAAGGAAACAAGTTCAGTCTCATGCAATGGCCCATTAATGATCTTACAATGACAGCAACGCATGATAAACTTTATGCATCAGTACTAGGGAGTTTAATGTATACTCAAGTCTGCACATGTCTTGATATATCGTTCATAGTGGAAATGTTGGGTAGATACTTGAGCAATCCTGGCATAGATCATTAGATAGCTGTTAAACGCGTAACACGTTATCTGAAGAGAACAAAGGATTGCATGTTTACTTATCGAAAATCAGAAAATTTGGAGATCATTGGGTACTCTGATTCTAATTTTGTGTGATGCCAAGATAGTAGATGCTGTACCACTCAGATGGGTGTTAATACATGTGATGCCTTGGTTTAGTGGGAGTTTATTTTATACTATATATCCTCTGACAGATATTGAATTATCTTTCTGCAGAATTAAGTTAATGGTTTATTTCATGTTATGTAAAATATTCATTTTATAATATTTGTTTTGTGTTTGATTTCAATAAAGTTTTAAAGTTGGACCAGCTGGAAATAGACATGCACAAGATCACTTGGCATGTAATTTCCAATATACTCATCCAAATTTGATCTATGTCGTTAAATATATTAGTATGGTGATCATCGTGGTTTAGTCATGACACTAATGTGATAAAAGTTGCGGTAATTCCATATCTAATATATGAGACGGACCAAATTGGATAATGAAATGCCTGAAAGTACCCACAATTGCATGTCTGATCCCTCAGTGAAACTTTGTAAGAGCCTAGTGAGAAGTTACCCATCGGAGTAGTCTCTGCCACATGCCCACATTGAACTCAGAATTGTCCCTGTCATACAAAGTCACTGTAAGCACCTTGATGTCTTCAAATTATTCTCGATTGCCGTCATCAGATGCTGATTAAATTGATGCCCTGTTCCTAACTGTCCCTCTGCCTCTCTTCCCTTACAAACAAATAGCTTAGCCAATCTCTTATTAGTAGACTTCACTAACAAACAAACTGGAAAGTTTCTAACACCTTTTTAGGATGGAGTTAACACACTCAGAGATATTAGTTGTCATATATCCAAACTATGACCTTCGTCCCAATGCGGAGTCCGCTTATCATACTCAATCTTGTTAGCCTAGTCACACATTGCTGGGTCTTTGCTTTAGAGGATGTCAAACCAATAGTCAACCTCCACCTCACTAAAAACCTCCTTGCATCATTGTCCTTAAAATTGAGGGCGAAATTTGCGGCAATGTGTCAGATACAAAATGCACGATATCTACTCGGCGGAGACCATCCACCATCAGGGGCTTCCAATGCAGCCTTGATTTCGTTGTGCCTATTCGATATGACTAGAATACCCGGCTGAGGCGTTACGTGCTGTCGAGGGTGAGATAGGAAAAATGACCACGACTCAGCACTCTTACCCTATACAAGTACGAAGGCAATGGGAATGATATTAGAGTTACCATCCTAAGTAATCACAACCATCAATGTCCCTCCATATTTGCCGTATAAGTGGGTCTCATCAATGCTAACCAGTAGCTTACAATGCCTAAAGGCCTCAATACATGGCGAGGATGTCCAAAAAAGCCGATTGGAATAAGCTGATGACTCATCAACTCGGCCTCTAAGTCGTATAGGGCTCGTCTTTAACACTGCAATACTGCCTAGCATTGTTATCTATACACATAGTACCCATCTTGGCAACTCGTTGTATGACTCTTTCTAATTCTCATAAATTTGCACAACGGCCTTTTGCTTAGTCATCCAAACCCTCCTATAAGTCGGTCTAAATTCAAAGTGTGCTTCAGCAGCATTCTGCAGTATCTTGATCGAAACTACCGTATCAGCTCTGATCATAAGAAGGATGAAAGTAGATATAACATGATAATTAAGTTTCGTATGATCACTAGATATCGACATGGCCAGACATGTATGAGGTCTATTATACCTTCTTACCTTCCAAATTTCCTTCCATTGGCGAAGAGTGACCCGATTCAACCATCTGCAACCGTTTTCAAACTCCTTACACTTTCTGTGGTACTTAACATAATCTGATTCTAGTATTTTGTACTCAACTCCACGGCGAATGCTATAAACATGCAACTCCCCAACATGACTTACTAGTAAATCAAAGCTATTGGTTTCAGTTTACTATACGTGTCCTAATTCAAAACTCCTTAATTCAATTTACTGCGATTTGTGATAAATCAAATTTAATTTACATCAGAAAGCTTAAAATCAATTTTACTAAATTTGATTTACATAAAAATAATAGAATAAAGACACTCATATAACATACTTTATTTTAGGATATTCGCTTAATATTAAAACTGATTTCATTTTTTTAGGTGATTTACTCTTAGACAATAATTACGCTATAGTTCAAGCCAATCAAGCTCAACAAAATGGAAAAAAAACATCAAACCAACAAGAAAAAAAAAATATCATAGCTACTTGGTGCCAAAAGAAATTAAAAAAAAAAGGACATGATCAAATCACAACTATACATTTGGCAAAATCAAATGGTACAGGAACAAGCTAAGATACAAGGACATATTCCATTTGACATTTATCCCCAACGTCTCTGCTATAACGGGCAAAATTTGGAGAGGAATTAAGATTCGATTTTTGGGTGTATTATCTCTCATATAAAGTGCTACTCAACCAAATTTTGAATTAAAAAAAATGAGAGAAAAATACGGTATGAGAGCTTCGTCCTTTTTTTATTGTGCTTACTTGAATATTTCTCATCTTTTCTATTTTATCTTTTTGTAAAAAGAATAAAGCAGACTTTGATCGGTTAAAAAATTTGGATATAGAAGTTGGATGAGTGTAACATGATAATTTTTTGTGTTTTTTAAAATTATAGGAGGTACACAAATCAGACCCTCCGATTTGTGTTTAAAAAACTTTAAAAATTTGGTGTACACAAATCGGACGGTCCGAATACAGAAATCGAACAGTCTGATTTATGTATCTCTTAAAAATCGGATGATTCGATTTGTATTCCATAAATTAAATCATCTTACATTTTAGAAAAATATCACAATAGATCACAATTTAAAAAAAACACTATTGTTAACCCAATATTAAAAATAAAAATGTGGACTTTGATCATGTAAGGAATTATATACAAAAGTCATGAAAGAAAAAAAACAAAAGAAATAAAAGACAAAAGCCAAAACATTCATTTCTTTGTAACGATGTTTTTGATTGCTTGAACTAGGACTAATTTTTCTTTTTTGAAGTTAGAGCACTTAAAAATTGGCTAAACTTATATATAGAGTTTGATGAATCCAAGTTGGATTCTCTTTTATAAGTTGGAATTATACTTAGAATAAAGTTATGCTAATTAGTGAGTTTAGTTTTGAAATGCTTGGTGAAAAGTTAAGGTGATTTTTAAATAAATTAGGTTGTAATTTTTGGAATTGATATTTTTTTTTTTTAAATTATAGTAAAAGTTTATTGTTGTTGTGGTAGAAAATAGATATACATCACATTGTATTAAGTAGTTAAACTAAAAGTTTAAGATATACTGATGCAAGTTTCTCTTTTTTTTTTAGTTCTGCATTTTGTTATAAAAGGACAAAACGAAAAAAATCTGCTATATTTTGTATTCAGCAGAATTAACGGCAATAAAATTTTAAGCTTTTAATGCATGCAGTAGCTTTTCAAAGAAAATTTTTTATTCAATTCTTTCTCAATGTCAACTAAAACCTTCAACATCACTGAAATACCTCCAAAAAAAATGTTTTTGGATTGATGGCGACTTTGAATCTAATATAAAAACTAGACCATAATTGAAAAACCTCGAAATTAGAGAGAATCTAATCTTTCGTCAAGAGTTTCCTTCCTTTACATTTTTATTATAATTGTTGGGATAAACATGAAATGAATGCCCATTTATCAATTGGGCGGTTAATAATCTTTCCCATGCAAAGATTTATTTTCAAGGAAGAAATTTGAAGACCAACCTTTAATGAAGGTTGATTTTGTACTACTATAAATAAGGCATCATAACCTTTACGTACAACACACAATAATACAAAATAAAGCATTCCTCTCTCTTCTTTTACTATAATATTCTTCTTATACACTAATAACAATTCTCTCTCTTTATTTACACTGACTTTTCTTCTCTCTTTCTTTCATACGTTATTACATATATATAAATCATCTCTTCTATATTAAAATAGTAATTGTGGTGAATATTACTAGAGTTATTTAATTATATTTCATATTTATATTTGTTACCTCTTTCTTGTTTATTTAGTTATTTTACAACACGTTATCAGCACGAGACTCTGATCAAATTTTTAGGAAGACTAAGGTAACAATTTTTCATTATGTCGAAGCTCTCTCATCTTGAATTCAATGCTCTTGATATATCTGGAAACAATTATTTATCATGGATATTAGATGCTGAAATCCATCTTGATTCAATGGATCTTGGAGATACCATTAAGGCTGAAAATAATGCATCCCAGAAGGATAAAGCCAAAGCCATGATTTTTCTTCGTCGTCACCTTGACGAGGGATTGAAAAATGAATATCTCACATTAAAAGATCCTGCAGATCTTTGGAAAGACCTTGAAGAAAGTACAATCATCAGAAAACGGTGATACTTCCTCAAGCCCGGCATGAATGGACGCATTTGCGTTTACAAGATTTTAAATCTATAAATGAATATAATTCTGCAATGTTTCGGATCACCTCACGAATGAAATTGTGTGGGGAAAAAATAACTGATCATGATATGTTGGAGAAAACTTTCTCAACCTTCCATGCCTCGAATGTGCTCCTGCAGCAGCAGTATCGAGAGAAAGGGTTTAAGAAATATTCTGAGTTAATTTCTTGCCTTCTTGTTGCCGAACGCAACAATGAGTTGTTATTGAAAAATCATGAAGCGCGCCCAGCTGGCGCCGCCCCATTTCCTGAAGTAAATGCGGCAAATCATTACCCCAGAAGAGGTAAATGGCAAGCTTTTAATAAGAAGAAAAATTATGGAAGGAAAAAGAATTATGTTCAAAAGAGAGGATCTCACCAGAAGTGGGACAAAGAAAAGAATATTGGGCAGAATAAATCAACCGAGGAGAAGTGTTTCCGCTGTGGTGGAAAGGGCCATTGGTCACGTACCTGTCGTACCCCAAGGCACCTAGTCGATCTTTACCAGGCATCTTTGAAAAAGAACGACAAAGGAAAGGAAACAAATTTTGTTTCAAATGATGCTGAGAACTCCACCACTCATTATGATGTATCTGATTTCTTTGAGGACCCTGAAGGAAATATTGGCCATTTGATCAATGATGGAATAGTTTAATATGTGAAATTGTGAAGTATCTATGTAAATAAATAATGTAAAAAATTTATTGTTAAAGTTTTATTTTCTATGTATTTAAGTTTCAAATGTGATGTACATAAATAATGAAATATTAATTTTGAAATTATTAATTGTGTCAAATTTTAAAATAAAATTTTGGTATATGACATTATTTTATGTACAGTGTTTCTTAGAAAATAATTCTGATCAAGTATTCAATTTAACTGTGCATACTACTCATTTTATTATTATTTGTTTTTGAAGAGAATGGCAAGGATATGTAATGAAGATGTATGCCTTGCGGATAGTGCAAGTTCGCACACTATTCTAAAAAGTGATATATATTTTACCCATCTTGTGCCAAAAGAGGAATATGTTAACACTATTATTGGCTCAGGCAATGTGATAGAAGGCTCCGGAAGAGCTATAATTTTGTTTCCTAGAGGAACAAAATTTATAATAAATAATGCACTGTTATCTACCAAGTCTCGAAGAAACTTGTTGAGTTTTAAAGATATTCGCCGAAATGGATATCATATTGAGACTATGAATGAGGGAGATCATGAGTATTTATATATCACAACTCATGATTCAAATAAGAAAGTTATATTAGAAAAATTACCCTCACTTTCATCTGGGTTGTATTATACCAAGATTAGTGCAATTGAATCACATGCCATTGTAAACCAGAAGTTTACTAACTCAAATGAGTTCATAACTTGGCACGACCGATTGGGTCATCCGGGAACAACCATGATGAGAAGAATTATTGAAAACTCTCATGGACATTCACTAAAGGACCAGAAGATTCTTAAAACTAGTGAATTTTGTTGTGCTGCATGTTCTCAAGGGAAGTTAATTTTAAGGCCATCACCAGTAAAGATTGGATTTGAGTCTCCTGAATTCCTAGAGAGGATTCAAGGTGACATATGTGGACCTATTCATCCACCATGTGGATCTTTTAGATATTTTATGGTCCTGATAGACGCATCTTCGAGATGGTCACATGTATGCTTATTATCTTCTCGCAACCTGGCGTTTGCGAGATTACTGGCTCAAATTATTCGATTAAAAGCACAATTTCCAGAAAATCCAATCAAAGCAATTCGTCTTGATAATGCTGGTGAATTTACTTCCCAAGCTTTTGATGCTTATTGTATGGCTAATGGAATAAGTGTTGAACATCCAGTGGCTTATGTTCACACACAAAATGGGTTAGCAGAATCACTTATTAAACGCCTCCAATTGATTGCTAGACCTTTGCTTATGAGAACAAATCTCCCAACCTCGATTTGGGGGCATGCTATTTTACATGCCGCAGCACTTATTCGTTTGAGGCCAACGAGTTACCATCGGTTCTCTCCTATGCAATTAGCTTTTGGCCAGCAGCCAAATGTTTCCCATTTAAGAATATTTGGGTGTGCGATATATGTTCCCATTGCACCACCTAATCGCACCAAAATGGGACCCCAAAGAAAATTGGGGATATATGTTGGATATGATTCTCCCTCTATAGTGAGGTATCTTGAGATACAAACTGGTGATGTGTTTAAAGCCCGGTTTGCGGATTGTCATTTTGATGAATCAAAATTTCCAACATTAGGGGGAGAGAATAAGCTTCCTGAAAAGGAACTTAATTGGAATGCATCATCGTTGATGCATTTAGATCCTCGATCAGGGCAATGTGAACTAGAAGTTCAAAAGATTATACATTTGCAAAGAATAGCAAATGAATTGCCTGATGCATTTTCCGATACAAAGAGGATAACCAAATCTTACATACCAGCGGAAAATGCCTCAATTCGAATTAACGTCCCAGTAGGACAAGTAGCCACTGAAGCAAATTCACGCCAGAAGCGTGGCAGAGCGGAAAATGCCCCAATTCGAATTGATGTCCCAGTAGGACAAATAGCCACGGAAGCAAATACACGCCAGAAGCGTGGCAGGCCTGTCGGTTCCAAAGATAAAAATCCTCGAAAGAGAAAAGAGGTAAATACGATTCCTGTTGAAAAAGACATAGTAAAGACACCGGCGGTTGTCCAAAATTCTGATATAACGCCAGAAGACGTTCAGGTACCTGAAAATTGTGAAAATGACGAGATCTCAATAAATTATGTCTTCACAGGAGAGAAATGGGACCGAAATAAGACAATTATCAATGAAATATTTGCATATAATGTGGCATTAAATATCATGCATGAAAGTAAGGATCTTGAGCCAAGATCAGTTGAAGAATGTCGACAAAGAAATGATTGGCCAAAATGGGAAGCAGCCATGAAGGCTGAATTAGACTCACTTGCAAAACGTGAAGTCTTTGGACCTGTAGTCCGTACACCTGCAGATGTAAAACCTGTTGGATACAAATGGGTATTTGTGAGAAAACGAAATGAGAAAAATGAAGTTGTGCGCTACAAAGCCCGACTTGTGGCACAAGGTTTTTCACAAAGGCCCGGTATAGATTATGAAGAAACGTATTCCCCTGTAGTGGATGCGATAACATTGCGTTATTTGGTCAGTTTATCTGCATATCATAAACTGCATATGCATTTAATGGATGTGGTAACAGCCTATTTGTACGGCTCATTAGATCGGGATATCTATATGAAAGTCCCTGAAGGACTAAAGATATCCAAACCATCCAATGAATATTCGCAAGGGTTATACTCAGTCAAATTGCAAAGATCTTTATATGGTCTAAAGCAATCTGGACGAATGTGGTATAATCGTCTTACTGAGTATCTGGCCAAAAACAGATTCAAGAATGATGATATCTGCCCGTGTGTTTTCATAAAGAAATCTGCATCTGGATTCATTATAATTGCTATGTACGTTGATGATTTAAATATTATTGGGACTCCTGAAGAGATTCCAACAATTATAAAAACTCTAAAAGAAGAGTTTGAGATGAAAGATCTTGGAAAGACTAAGTTTTGTCTTGGCCTGCAGATCGAGCATATAAAAGGTGGGATCTTTATTCATCAAACAACATACACAGAAAGGATCTTGAAAAGATTTTATATGGATAAGTCACATCCATTAAGTACACCAATGATCGTAAGATCTTTGGATGTGAAAAAGGATCAATTCCGTCCTAAAGAAGAAAATGAAGATATCCTTGGTCCTGAAGTACCATATCTTAGTGCCATTGGAGCGCTAATGTATCTTGCTAATAATACGCGACCTGACATATCATTCGCGGTGAATTTACTAGCAAGGTATAGTTCCTCTCCAACCAGAAGACATTGGAGTGGAATCAAACAAATCTTTCGATATCTTCATGGGACGGTTGATATGGGATTGTTTTATCCCTATGGATCCAAGTCACAACTAGTTGGCTATGCAGATGCCGGATACTTGTCTGATCCACATAAAGGGAGGTCTCAAACAGGATACCTATTCACATATGGTGGTACAGCTATATCTTGGAGGTCCACGAAACAGACGATTGCTGCAACATCCTCTAATCATGCTGAAATACTGGCGATTCATGAAGCTAGTCGCGAGTGTTTTTGGCTGAGGAGTCTGATTCAATATATTCTATCATCATGTGGACTGATTGATCATAAGATAGCTCCAACTGTCCTGTTTGAAGATAATGCAGCATGCATTGCTCAACTTAAGGGTGGATACATCAAAGGTGATAGAACAAAGCATATTTCTCCCAAATTCTTCTTCACTCATGACCTTCAAAATCAAGGGACAATTGATGTCCAACAGATCCGTTCAAATGACAATCTGGCAGATTTATTCACAAAATCACTCCCAAAATCCTCTTTTGAAAGATTGGTACATGAGATTGGAATGCGCCGATTTCGAGACATTAAATGATGTCGGCAAGAGGGGGAGACTGTACTCTTTTTCCCTTGGTCAGGTTTTTTCCCATTGGGTTTTTCTTGACAAGGTTTTTAATGAGGCAGTCCCCATCACTAAAGGATATTGTACTCTTTTTCCTTCACTAAGGTTTTTTCCCATTGGGTTTTCTTTAGTAAGGTTTTAACGAGGCATAATCCTTAATGGGCATTCAAGGGGGAGTGTTGGGATAAACATGAAATGAATGCCCATTTATCAATTGGGCGGTTAATAATCTTTCCCATGCAAAGATTTATTTTCAAGGAAGAAATTTGAAGACCAACCTTTAATGAAGGTTGATTTTGTACTACTATAAATAAGGCATCATAGCCTTTACGTACAACACACAATAATACAAAATAAAGCATTCCTCTCTCTTCTTTTACTATAATATTCTTCTTATACACTAATAACAATTCTCTCTCTTTATTTACACTGACTTTTCTTCTCTCTTTCTTTCATACGTTATTACATATATATATATATATATAAATCATCTCTTCTATATTAAAATAGTAATTGTGGTGAATATTACTAGAGTTATTTAATTATATTTCATATTTATATTTGTTACCTCTTTCTTGTTTATTTAGTTATTTTACAACAATAATGATATAAAGGTACCATCAAATTAACACTTAAAAAAAATGAAGTTTTCGTGAGCATTTTTTTTTATATAATCACCCAATCATGATATCACTTCTGCTGATATGAGAAGATAATACGAATAGTTATATTTTTATTTTTTTAAAATAATTTTTTTTTTTGAGTTTGTTTAATTTTTTGTATAAATTTTTTTTTTGTTTTTTATACAATTTTTTTAAAATTTACAAAGAATCAAATTTTATACTTGATATAAAATTTTGATATTATATTATAAACTTATTTCTTTTAAAAATTTAAATTAATAAAAAATAATATAAATAATTATATCTTTAATATATTTTAATTATTCTCAATCACTTGTGTTAATAAATTAACAAGATAATATAGAATTATAGTTTTTGAAATTAACGTTTATAATTTCATTATGTAGCATTTATAGTTATAAAAATCTTTCAATAATAATTAATAAATATAAAATAAAAAATTTAAAATATTTTACACTAATTTTTATATGATCTTCCAATATTTTTGGTAATTTTAATCCAATCCTCCACTGCTCAAATTTGTCGCTACGTGTAATTCTTATAATGACGACGCCAAATCCATTCAGGAGTTAGTTCACAACTAGTTGTATATATTAAAAAGTCACCCAAAAAAAAGTGATATATTAAAATTAACTAAAAAGTTAAAATATAAGTATAGGTAGATAATAAAAATAGTAAACAATATAAATAATAGATATATTGAATGTTTATTTTACTAGGTGTATAGATAGTTATTCTAATATTAAAATTTAAATAGATAATTTAGAAGTATAGTGTATTTTTATTTGATTGGTGGTTGTTTATATTGTTCAAAAAAATTATTGATTACTTAGCATAATTCCGCTCGAATAGTACAAAATAGGGTATTAAAAACCAACTAAAATTTACTGTGCAGTAAATCGCCATGTATTTTTTTGGTGACTATTTTAATATTTTTTGGTGACTGTAAATCGCCATGTATGCCTACATATATGATCCTATAATATATATTGAAAAGAAGGTTATTCTTGTAGTGAAATTATAATGTGTCATCCCTTATATTTATTCTGAGTTTCTATCAAAATATCAATGTTTTTATTTTTTATTCATCATGACCCTTATTACCTTACCACTCCTACATAAAACCATTTTCATTACACTTCACATTTTATGACTGTGTCAAATTTTTCTTTCCTATTTTTAAACTTGCTTTACATGTACATACTTCCTTGAAATTTTAGTTTTTTTTTTTAATTTTGAATTCAAATTCAAAATTAAAAAGGGGGATCTCTCCATTTTCTGTTTCCAGTTTTTTCTCTTCCTCCTCAAAATTAAAAAAGGGATTCTCTCCATTATTTTTTTCTCTTCCGTTCACTTGTTCTCTTCTTCTTTAGTTCTTATTGGCCTCCTCCGTTCACTTTCTTAAGACGCACCCCCACTATCAGGCGGTGGCACAAAGCTTTGTAGGGAATCTGCTTCAATCACAGATTCGTAATGTTTTGCGATGACGAGTTATGTATATTTCTTATTATTTGATCTAATGTATATCTTCTAATTTTAGTAATATTTGAAATATTATTGTTGTTATGCATATGCGTCTTTGTTTAGTATGTAGTTGTTCATGCAAAAAAGACAGAATCTCATTGTTGTTGTCAGGAATCTATTTTCAATTCGCCAAAAGGTCTTAACCTCTTTTCCTCTCATATTCAATTTGCTTACAATATACAAAATCAAATGAGATTTCTTATGTCAATGTACGTCAAAAGGTTAGACCTTCTTTCACAATGGAACTTTGTTGGAGAGGTTCTACATCATCAGAAATTTTTTCTTATCAGGAGAAGGCGCAGATTTTGTCTTCAACATGGCATAGTCAAAGGGAGCAAGGTCAAATTTGACGTCCCTGTTGATGATAAAAAAATCAATGAATTTAGAAGTTTTAAATATTTAGTATTTATTAGGATTTTCTCTTCCATCAAACACTATAGATCTTTTTGGTTATTTGGTTATTCATTATGCAGTTAGTTTGTTTCTATTTTTCATTATTTTTTCTATTTATATATGTAATGAATATATTTATTTGAATACAGTAGTCTAATTATCATGCTTATTATTTTCTCTTTATTAATTTTTCTTCTCAAATGCTTTATACATAGTTTTTATTGTATTCTTACATGGTATCCAAGTTCCTAATACAAAATTGATGTGTTCTAATTATCAGATGATTCTGTGCAGCGATATAATAATTTTTTAACTGATAAAATTTTGAATTAAATCATACTCATGTAATCAAGTCAGCTTAATCACCACCAGTTTTAAAATTTCTTTTATATCATATGTAACGGTAATTTATATACTACTGAAAAATCATATAATCCTCATAATATGTTTCTACCAGATTTCTTCAATAAATATATAACTATTTGTATTCATGTATCGTCCTGTATGCGTAAACATAAAGCGAATTATTATAACCCAATGCACCCAAACCATATATCCACTAATATTGAACTTGCTATGATAATTCAAATTTTTATTCTTAAACACAATTTAACATTTTCATGTCGTATATAATTTTTGTAGTATTGATCACAATTATATATTTAGTTGTTACTTCAAAGTATTGGATTAGTTTTTTTTTTTCAAAGGTAACATGATATTTATTTATTAAAATAAAATAAATAAGAGATGTGGGTCCACTTTGGACAACCATACAGCAATGTAATAGAGGGAATTCTAAGCAATTAACATTTCTTTAGCTAAAGCATGACTAAACACAACTAAGACCACATATTATGACTCATTTGTCTTCTGCATCTCCTCCATGGCTTCATGCGCTGAAGTGATAATTGAATCTGGTGAAGTACTTTTATTTTCAAAGACACAAAGGTTCCTCGCGATCCAAATCTTCCATAGCATAACGGCTGCCAATGCTGAGTTCTTCCTCCAATGGTGTCTTCGTCTTGCTCCTTCCATGAACTGGCTCCATCGCTCCCAAAATTTCCCTGAACTGTTTTGCATCAGGTAAGCTCCTAAATCTAACTTCTGCCAAACTTCTTGTGACCTTGGGCAATCAATTAAGCAGTGATTTATATTTTCCCCCAAATTATTGCATCTAGGGCAGATTTCTGGGACTGTTGGTATCCTTTCGTGAAGTCGAGTACGAACTGGTATGCCGTCATGCAGGGCTTTCTACAGGAATACCTTAATCTTTGGCAGACATTGAAGTTCCCACAACGATTTCCAGAGTCTCTTTTTCCTGCACAATTCGGGTAACTAGCTGATTGGAGAATGCACCATTTGAAAAGCTATATTATAGCCTGAAGCCACTGTGTATCTGCCGTTCCTCTCATTTTTCCAGGTAATCCGATCTTCTCCAACTTCCATAATAGTAGTTTGTAAGATTTCTGATGCAATTTCTGGATTGAAATTATTTCTGATTATATCCTCCTTCCACTGTCTATTATGAATGAGTTGATTTACCCAAATTAAATTAGGGTCTGTAGCTGTTTGCTGTTGTTCGGATATTGACTTTACATTTTTAAGCCACCAATCCTCCATAATTCTAATCTGACTGCCTCGTCCCACTTGCCAATGAGTACCTTGTTTGATAATTTTCCTTCCTTCTAGTAAGCTTCTCCAGGCCCAAGAAGGATTTCGCCCTGTATCCACCCGTAGGAAAGAAGAAAATTTAAAATATTTGCTTTTGTAAATTCTACTGATTAGAGAATTAGGTTTCGTGATGATTCTCCAGCCTTGTTTAGCCAACATGGCTAGATTAAATGCTTTCAAGTCTTTAAAGCCTAACCCTCCATACTTCTTTTCTCTGCAAATTATATCCCACCTGATCCATTGTAATCTTCTTTCCGACCCCCTTTGCCCCCACCAAAAATTTATCATCTTTCTCTGAATCTCGTCTAATAATGTGTCCGGGAGCTTGAAACAGCTCAAAGTGTAGATCGGAACAGCCGTAGCTATTGCTTTAATTAAAACCTCTCTCCCACTGACCGACAATAATGATCGCTTCCAAGCCTGTAGTTTCTTATCCACTTTCTCCTTTATAAAGTTAAAGGTCTGAGTTTTTGATCTATTAATCACTGTCAGCAGTCCCAAATACTTATTTTGTCTGCCTACGTGTGGAATCTGAAGTAGTTGAGATAAGAGTTCTCTATTCGGACTAGGGGTGTTCTTGCTATAGAAAATAGATGACTTAGAGAAATTAATTGTCTGCCCACTAATATCACCATAACACTCCAATATCTCCATCAGCTTGTTGCATTCTACCTCGTTTTCCTTGCAAAAAAGAATGGAATCATCTGCAAAGAATAGGTGGCTGACTATAGGGCATCTACCGTTGAGTCTTAAACCTGAGATTTCTCTCCTCTGTTCTCCTCTGTGGAGCAGATGGGAAAGTCCTTCTGCACAAAGTAGAAAAAGGTAGGGGGAGAGGGGATCACCTTGTCGCAATCCCCTACATGGTTTGAAAAAACCATGTGGTTGTCCATCCACAGTAACAGAGTAGGACACTGTGGTAACACACTCCTTAATCCAGTCCACCCATTTATTGCAAAAACCAAGCTTCTTCATAATCTCCCAAACAAAAGACCATTCAACTCTATCGTAAGCCTTACTCATATCGAGTTTTACTGCCATCTCATAGTCTCCATAATTTTTATTTTTCAGAAAATGCATAAATTCATGTGCAATTAGGATGTTATCACTAATCAGGCGCCCTTTAATAAAGGCACTCTGATTATTACTAATAATTTTATCCAACATACCCTGCATTCTATGAACAAGAATCTTGGAAATAATCTTGTAGAAGACACTGCTAAGGCTAATCGGACGAACCTGGGTCATGGATTATGTATTTGGCACCTTTGGGATTAGACATATATGAGTATGATTCATTGCTCGCAGCATCCTTCCCCCTGCAAAGAAACTCCTTATGGCAGCATTTAGATCCTCTTTAATTATCTCCCAGAAGTGTTGGTAAAATTTAGCAGTGAATCCATCATCACCTGGGGCGAAAAATGCATTGATAGAAAATGTTACTTTTTTTATTTCTTCTTCTGTTACTCGTCTAGTAAGTCTTCGATTTGTTTCTTCATCCACCTTAGCCTCCAAGTCCTCTAGTTCGCCCGTGGCTGGTCTGGGGTTTGAAGATGTGAACAATTTTTGGAAGTACTCAGTAGCAATTTGAGCTATACCCACCGTGTCTGATCTGAAATTCCCATTACTGTCTTGCAGCCTATAAATTTTATTTTTCCGGTTCCGAGTTTGAGCCTTGGCATGAAAAAATTTGGTATTTTGATCACCCCATTTCAACCATTGAATTCTGGATTTTTCTCTCCAATATCTCTCCTCTTTTAAATAGGCCTCGGATAACTCCTCCTCTAATTGAAGAATCTTTATTCTGTCTGCTCCTGTGCTTTTGAGTTTTTCTTGTTCTATATTGATTCTTAATTCTGAAATTTCCTTTTGAGAGTTGTTTGAACTTGATTTTTACCATTCCACTAGTCCATGTCTACATTTCTTCAGTTTGGAAAAGAACTTGAACATTGGAGAGCCTTCAAATTGTGAGTGCCAAGCTTCTTCCACAATATGCCGAACCTCCTCACTATCACACCACCTTTCTTGGAACCGAAACCTTCTCTTAGTTTTATGTACCTCTCTATCTGCCATTAATAAAAGCGGACGGTGGTTAGAACCCGAGTCTTCTAAGTGAAGAATTACTGCTCTCGAATAATCTGTTCGAAACTAGAGAGAAGAAAGGCATCTGTCTATCCTTTCCTGGATAAGATTTTCTCTGTATTGTCGGTTACTCCAGGTGAACTTCCTTCCTTCATATCCCAAATCCACTAACTCCCCATCATTAATAAAATTATTAAACGCCTCAATTGATGCAGCTAATTTTCTGCGTCCCCCTTCCTTTTCATGAGAAGCGGATATGGCATTAAAATCTCCTATCACAATAAAGTAGGGGCTTGCTGACCTCTTAATATCCAGGATTCGTTGATACTGGGCAGAACGAATGCTCTCGTCACAATGTAAGTGAACTGCCATTACTTCCCATCGTTTTTGATTGGCAATGTCTATCAATTCGAAGTGGATGAAAAAGTCATCACTGGATCGTACTGAAATTCTACTATCCTCCTTCCAAGCTAGTGCCAAACCTCCAGAAACTCCTCTTGGATCGACACAATAAACCTGCTGATATCCAACTTTGGTGCAGTGGCTATTTACATTTAAGGTAATATTTTTTGTTTCGCATAAAAACATTACCTCGGGGGAATGGGATCTACAGATCCCTTGTATGTTGTGAACTGTCAGGGGATTTCCCATACCCCGACAGTTCCACATCATCATCTTCATGGATCCTTGGGTGCCAAATGTGGGGTGGCACCCTCTCCCTCTTCAGCAATGCTAGCTTCATCCTCTACTGAGCATATCTTCTTTTTTCTGGCAGTCATGCTTTCTCCCTGGAGCCCTCTTTTGCTTCCAGTGACCTTCAAGAATTTTCTTCAGGCTAGTTGTTTCAGGTTCTGTCCCTTCTCCCCATTCGTGGTGCTTCCGAACACAAATCCTTCCTCTTCTCTCCCCATTCCCAAGTCTCCACTATCTTCTCCGTAGTTTTCCAACATTTGTTTTTCTTTCGTTGCCTACATCCCTTGGAATAGTTGGGGTTCTGGTAAGTGTTCATTCTGCAATGTTCGGTCTTTACTCATTACTTCTTCTCCTTTATTTTTCTTCTGCTGTTGCTGTGACTGCATTGACAAACTAGCCAAACTCCTTATCAAATTCACTAGAATAGGCTTTGTAATCTTGTTCTGTCTGCTCTTCTCATTTATCGGCACCTTAAAGTTAAAATTGTCTTCTGTGTGATTCTCTCTTTTACCGGATTGATCTGATTTCAGCCATTCGCCCCATCTTTCTTCTTTAACCTCTCCTTTTAAGGAATCATCAAGTTGAAAACTGCATATCCTTGCCTCATGTCCCACATAGCCACAATAGTTGCAAAAGTTTCCTATCCGTTCATACTTCAAACCAACTTCCAGCACCTTTTTATTTGGGCCGACTATACGCAGGGATCTTTTAATCGGTCTAGTGATGTCTAAACTGACTTGTACCTTAACTATGCTGTGTTCTTTACCTCGAACTTGGAAGATATCCACTTCTAGAACATCCCCAAAAGAGCAGCCGAGCTTCCATCCTAAGTCCTTTGTTTTGTAGTGCTCCAATAGCCCCCAAAATTGAACCCACATCGGGACTTGGGTGAAATCTAGATCTCCAATATGTTCGTCCTCCTTCCACCGTTTTAAGTTTAAAATATAATTCTTGAAGAGCCATGGTGCACCCCGTTCAATTCTTATGACATCTTTTTCGTCTTGAAAGAAGAATTGAAACACATTCCCGCCATGATCAATTACCTTGAATCCTTATGGTTGTCGCCAAATTGCTTGCATTGCTGGTTCTATTGTTCCTACTGAAAACTGCTTGTCTGCCCAAAGTCTCCCCACCAAGCTTCTGAAACATCTTTCTAACCCTACTTGAATATCTTTCTCCTCTACGACTATGATTGGGTCTTCATCATCCTGTTTTGTGCGTTGACCTGAATCTGAGAAAGCAGCATTCGCTGCCATGATTGTGATCTATGTGACACACTTGATAATTGAGCACGTCAAATTGTGAAATTAGGATTACTTCCCAAAAACCCTAGCAGAGCACAGAAAAAACCCTATGGGTCACTTAAAATTTGAAAAGATATATTAGGTATTGGATTAGTTTCAGTGACTTCTCATTCATTTTACACATAAAATAGCTCAATTAATATTTTGACATTTATTTTATACTAATTTATTTTAATGACTTCGTACTCCATTCGATAGTTTAACCTTTCTCTGAATCATACATTTTTGTTCTTTTTTCACTATTCCATAATAGTACATAGTACTCAATTCTTTATCTACTTTACTATTCACATCATTATTTCTTTGTTTTCATATTTGGTTATATGTGTCACTTAATTCGTACATTTTACTTGATTTCTTTTGTGTACAATATCATTATTTATAATTCCAATCATCTATCTTGATTTTCTTTCAACCAATTATCTTAATTGTACACCATGATTATCTTTATATTCTTTCTCATTATTATTGATTTTTTTGTGAAAGTCATGATGGTTGTTCACATTATAAATATTGCCTTCTTTCAATTTGTTTTACCATACTAAAACAACTTTTTCAGCACCATCATCAAATTAGCTTGATTATATTTTTTATTGTCTTTTTTTTTTATTTTAAACAATAGCTTCATCTTTTAACTTGCTAAAGGATATTAAAACTGTCAACAAAAGTCAAAATTACAGGATAAAAGTCAAAATCTTAAAATTATGGTCAATCTCACCAAACAATCCAATTTATTATAGAACACTCGTACATATGTTATTAACATAAAAACATTTTCTTAATAAATAATTTTCATTCAATTTACCATACCCGTGCATCGCACGGGACAATTCACTAGTAGTTATTGATTTCAGTGTTTAGAGTGATTATTTGTTGCTGGTTGCTGCTTCTTTTTTTTTCTTTCTGGCTCTATTAAGTTGCTACATTCAAACTTGTGCATTGGCCTGTTCATTTTCACTTGCAATAACAAAAAGCTTTTCATTTGATGATCCATTAACTACCTCATTTTCTGGTACCATTCCTTTTGTTATGGTTTTAGCTGAAGAAATTGGAGGGGCTGGATGAAGAGACATTGATGCCTCAGAAGACACCACCACCATCAACACATCCTTGTTACTTGAAGGTTTCTTTAACACAATAGTTGAAATCACAATCATAATTACATAATATGTTTAAATAATTATCCAAAAAAAAAAAGAAACTCACAAGAACATCTTGAAGTTTTGATGATTGATAAATCTTTATGTTAGACATTTAATATTTGATATTTCTTTATACTATTTAACTTGAGTTTGTATATTAATAAAATTATATGAATTTCAGAATTTGATTGATGGCATTTAATGTAGTTCTTTAGATTTGAAAACTATTTTAATATTTATATTATACTATAATTATATTTTAGGATGTTTATTTATAATTTATTTATTTATTATTTTATTTTAAAATAATTTTTTTGATTGAACCACCGATTAAACCGGTTAAACTAATGAATCAATGAACCAATAACTAGAGCGGTTTGATGACCGGTCCGATTTTCTAAACCTTGCTTCTCACAAAAGTATATGTATTACCACATTGTTATAAAATTATTTAATTCGGTGACTTATATTATGTGCATACGTTAATTATTTATTTATTTTTTTACTTTTTTACAGCACACAAATTTTTATTAAAAATATAAAAATTTATTAATATAATATATAAATTTTTGTACATAACACACAAATTTTTATTACAAATATATTTTATTAGTATACAAATTTTTTAGTCAATGTTCTATGTTATAGAGCTCAATTAATATTTTGACACTTATTTTATACTAATTTATTTTAATGAATTTGTACTCCATTGGATAGTTTAACCTTTCTCTAAATCATACATTTTTATTCTTTTTTCACTATTCCATAATAGTACATAGTACTCAATTCTTTATCTACTTTATTATTCACATCATTATTTCTTTGTTTTTATATTTGGTTATATGTGTCACTTAATTCGTACATTCTACTTGATTTCTTTTGTGTACAATATCATTATTTATAATTCCAATCATCTATCTTGAATTTCTTTCAACCAATCATCTTAATTGTACACCATAATTATCTTTATATTCTTCCTCATTATTATTGATTTTTTTGTGAAAGTCATGATGGTTGTTCACATTATAAATATTGCCTTCTTTCAATTTGTTTTTTTTTTGTTTTTGTGACTCTTCTTTCAATTTGTTTTACCATACTAAAACAATTTTTTCAGCACCATCATCAAATTAGCTTGATTATATTTTTTTTATTATCTTTTTTTTTAAACAATAGTTTCATCTTTTAACTTGCTAAAGAATATTAAAACTGTCAACAAAAATCAAAATTACAGATAAAAGTCAAAATTTTAAAATTATAGTCAATCTCACCAAACAATCCAATTTATTATAGAACACTCATACATATGTTATTAACATAAAAACATTTTCTTAATAAATAATTTTCATTAAATTTACCATACCCGTGACGGGACAATTCGCTAGTATGATATAAATCAGGTTCGGAATAAATCTAGCTCCTTGTTTTTAGAAATGTTTTTATTAGGCAATCGATAAATACTATTTATAACAAGCATTGATTGAATTTAGAGACATACTCTAATCAGTACTAAGCTCACCCTTTTTTTTTTGTTTTTTGCTTTTTGTTTTTTGTTTAACGTCCTAAAGGGACTATCTCAATCAGAAAGCTGGAAGAGTAGATAATGCATACTTCTTTGGCGATTGCAAGGCCCTATTAATATAATGAGGTGCATGTCCCTTTTAATTTTTGTAGCTTGAGGAGGGGAACTTATATACAGGAATGTATGATGCTGATTTATCGTATAAACATCGATTCACCCAATACCTAAGTTGTTAGGGGATACCTGTATATTCCCTCTGATCAAAATCTCATGTTGGCTTCTGGTCATGGAAAGAGAGAGGGAGGATGGAGGTAAATGTGCTTTAATCTCAACTTTAATTTAAATATATTAATAAAATATCAACTTAATTAGCAAATAGTCATATCATAGTATCGCTCATTATATGGGGGCATGGTGCTAGGGTGGAAAAAAACGTAACACATGTACATTTTTACTAATAATAACGCATTTTTATTATAGAATGATAGATGTGACCAATAAAACATAGAATCTATGTATACACTTGATTCATTAAATAGTTTGTGTGTAATTTTATTTACTGTATGATTTTTCATGTGTATATTTATCTTTTTTTCTTGAAAATTTAATGGGTTCTCAAATTTATACAATTATATATATTAAAGTATATTGATCAAAATGTATATTTCTTTTTGTTCTAAATTAATTGTCAATTTTATTTTTTTTATTAAAAAAATCAATGAATTTTAATATATATATATATGACTAAATGCTAATATAAAGATATAGTTATAATGTCCTCTTTTTATCAATTTAAATTTTAAAAAATTAATACTATTGAAAGATATCAGGCTTCTGAGCAGTGAAGCAGAAAAAAAGAGAAGGGATAGAGAAAAAGGGAAGAGATGAGTTGAGGTTGAGAGAGAATCTTGAGAGTAATTCTGGTATTGATTGAATTCCATCATCTGGGATTAGTTACACTGAACGATATATATAGACTTTAAGCTAACTAACTGAACGCTAAGTTGCTAACTAATCTGAAGTCTAGTTTGGCTAAATGCTTAACTGAATCCTAACAGAATTCTGAGTTCCCTGAGTGAAAGCTAACCAGAGTTCTAACTTCCTTTCTTAACTAGAGTTAATCATTACTCTATCATGCTCCCTGCTTTCAAGTTCTTCTGATTCTTCTGCCAGTTTTAAGTCTATTCTGCAAGTTAATTCTGCTGCATGACTTCCATCTTCTAACTCTTCTAACTTCTTTCTTGTCTCCTCACTGTTGGGCTCATTTTCTACCACATTTAGCAACATTCTAAACTTTAAAAATAGAGTGCTTGGCAGTGCTTTTGTCAACACATCTGCTATCTATACTGAGTCAGGAATATGGTTGATGGTGACTATCTTCTTTGTCACATAGTTCCTGACAAAGTGAATGTCAGTTTTAAAATGTTTTTATTTGGAGTGTAGAATGGGGTTTGCTGCCAACAAGACTGCACTAAGATTGTCACATCAATACATCAAAGGAGTGGCTGGAATGACAAATTTCAACTCAATCATCAAGTTCTTGACCCATATCAATTCAGCTACCAGGTCTGCTAAGCCTCTATATTCAGCCTCAATGTTGGATCTTGCCACAACAATTTGTTTCTTTGCACTCCAACAAATGATATTTTTCTCTAAGAACACACAAAAACTCCTGTAGATTTCTATCATCTGGGTTACCACCCTAATCTGAATTACTATATACAGTGATTTTCATGGAGCTATTCTTATGCAGGTGTAACCCATAGTTACAGGTTCCACTAACATACCTTAAAATTCTTTTCACCAGCTTCCAATGTTCAAGTAGAGGGTTTTAAAGGAACTGTGAGACTTTGCTTACACCATAGGCCAATTTAGGTCTTGTAATAGTTAAGTATTGTAGGTTTCCTACTACTAACCGATACGATTTGGGATTTTCAAAGCTGCCTCCCCCGAATGCAGAGAACCTGACTAATAAGGGAAGGGGAGTTTGACAAGGCTTACATCCAACCATTCCAACCTTGATGAGTAAGTCCTTGACATATTTTTTTTGACTGAGTAGCAATCTATCCTTGTTAATTTTTGAGACTTGAATCTCCAAGAAATAGTGCAAGTCACCCAAGTCTTTGAGTGCAAATTTGCTGTTTAGTTGGTGAATCACCTGATTGATTTATGTGTTTGAGCTTCTTGTGATGATTATATCATCCACATACACCAAAACAAAAATGTTGGCCCGTTTTGTGAACCTTGAGAAGACCAAAATATATGATTTGGTAGTAGTGAACCCTAAGTGATTGAGCGCAGTGGAGAGCTTGTGATACCAAGCCCTAGATGCTTGCTTCAACCCATACAATGTTTTGTAAGTTTGCAGACTAAGCTTTCATCTCCAACTTCATAGCCCTGAGGTTGCTTCATGTACACATCTTCACTCAAGTCACCATGAAGAAGTGTGTTGTTAACATCTAATTGGCGAATGCTCCATCCATTCGCAAGTGCTGCTGTCAGGATCACTCTTATTGAAGTTGGTTGGACTACTGGGCTGTATGTTTCGGTAAAATCAAATTTAGGTCTCTACAAGAATCCCTGTGCTACTAACCTGGCCTTGTGTTTCTGTAAGGAGCCATCAACATTATACTTGACTCTAAACACCCACTTGCTTCCAATGACCTCTCTCCCTTGTGGCAATGGTACCAGCTTCTAGGTTAGATTCCTCATTAGAGCTTCATATTCGTTGTCCATGGCCTTCTTCCATTCAGGATAAGCCAGTGCCTCTCTGACATTTCTTGGTTCAACTATGGTTTGTAGTGCTCTTGGTTTGAAGATTCCGTGTTTACTTCTTGTGATCATTGGATGCATGTTGGTGGTGCTTGGCTGAGCTGGAGCTGTATCTGATATTGCAGATATCTCAATTTCTAGACCAGAGATAGGTATTGGAATTGGAATGCAGGATGGAGCTGCAGGTATTGGTGATGTAGGTACTGGTAGAATGTCTAGTGAAGTAGTTTGTTGTGACATTGGTGACAAATATTGATGGTGAGGTTGCTGAGTGCTAGGTTGTGGTGTAGGTGATGATATTTGGCTAGGTAAGGTTGAGAGATTTAAGCATTGTGTGGGGGAGTTAGGCTATAAGGCTGAATTGTTAGAAGATGTAGTTGGGTTTAGATTGGTACCTGATGAAGGTTGGTGCTCTTAGGATAAGACTCTTGGTAGAAGAGGTATTCTTGGTGGAACATGGTTGTTGGTTTCTGAGTGATCTTTTTCTGATAGAGTGATAAAGGATTTTTCTTCTTTGAACAGGAATCTATTTTCATAAAAAATTCAATCTCTAGTTAGCACTATTTTACCACTTTGAGTAAGGCATTTCTACCCTTTATGAGCTGAACTATAGCCAATGAATACGGAAGGGGCAGAACGAAAGTCTAGTTTATGCTTATTGTAGGGTCTTAGATGAGGGAAACAGAGGCAACCAAAGACTTTTAGGCTATCATAATTTGGCCTCTTTCCGAAAAGCTTCTCCATGGGTGAACAATTCCCAAAAGTTGGTGTAGGGAGTTGGTTGATCAAGTTTAATGCTGATGCAAAAGCTTCTGCCCAGTACTTAGTAGACATACCAGCTCCAGCAAGCATTGCAAGTCCCTTTTCTACTACATGTCTGTTCTTTCTCTCTACTGTGCCGTTTTGTTGATACACACAAGGGCAGGAAAAATCTGTGTACGACTCCCTGTGCCTGCAATTCTTTGGACAAACTAGTGTATTCAGCAACATTATCACTTTGTAGCATTTTCAGTTTTATATCTAGTTGCAGCTCAACCATATGTTGGAAAGAATTAAATACTAATTTAAGCTGAGATCTTGCTTTATAGCCAGGTAAATTTTGAATACGCATCAATAAACAAAACAAAGTAGTAATTCCATTAGTGTCAGGGGTGGGGGCAGGACCCCAAATATCATAATACACTAATTGCAATGGTGCTGTGTATGAAAAATCAGATACAGAAAAAGGTAGCTAGTGTGACTTTCCTATACAATATGCTTCATAAGATGACTTATTTGAATCAAGATGAATATTACAAGACTTTAGAATAGTTGACACTACACTATTGGAGGCATGGCCCCCACCCTATTGTGCTAGAGCAAGAAGTTGTCCTTGCTGCACATTGTTGAAGCATATGCAGACTTGATGGAAGGTTTAAAATTAAGGAATTTGTACATTCCATTTTCAACTTCTCCCTGGATAACTACTTCACTGGTTCCCTGGGTTTTGACACAGCATTTATTAGAGTGAAACTCAAAGAACATAGCATTGTCACAACAGAATTGATAGACACTCAACAAGTTTTTAGTGATATCGGGTACATAAAGCAGTTTTTGTAGAATAACTCTCTATTACTTAAATCAGATTTCAAGATAGATTTTTCAACAAGGTTAATTTACAAATCTGAATCGTTTCCTACAATTACTTGATCTGATCCTTCATAGGCTTCTCCTTCCATCAGATTATGTTGGTCTGGTGTTATATGATAGGTTGCTTCTGAATCCAGGTACCAATTTGGGTCATGGATGGTGGATGGAGTTGCAAGCAGTGCCTGAGGTGGCTGAAGGGATTGACTTGCTTGTGCGTTTTGTGAAATTTGCATCATACTAGATCTTGAACTAGCTCCATAGTTGCTGTCCCTTTCGTACCTATATCAGCAGTTCTTGGCACACAGATTTTTCGTTGTTCACCATTCTTCCATTATTTGTCTCATTAATTTGCACAAATCTTGGATTTTCATTGTAGTCCCTCTGTATGAATATTGAGTTGTCATTGTATTGTGTAGCTAATTTTGGTGCATTGGTGTAGTAATGGCTTGATTTTGAGCAGTTTTGAAAATTGCCATTCTGAAAGTTGCCATTCTGAAAATTACTGTTCTGAAAATTTTCATTTGCATATCCTCCATGTGACCTTCCATATTGTTCATTATTTTGAAATAGTTCAGAGTCGAACCTGCTATTGTCATTATAAGAGAATCTTCCTCCTCTGCCTGATCTTCCACCTCAATTTCGGAAGTCTCCACCTCTGAATCCTCCTCTAAATCCTCCTCGCGTATGAGCAAGATTAGCTTGGATGAACGATTCTGGTTTCCTGAATCTTTCAAGCATGCTTTCGTGTGTCAAGAGTAGAACTTCAAATTCTCCAACTGTAATGCTTACCGGTCTTGCAACTACTGATGTGATTACAGATCTATACTCTTCTGTTAGCCCGTTCAGAATTGCGTTCACGTGATCACTCTCTCTCATTGGTTCTCCAACAGATGCCAACGCATCTATGGTTCCTTTCAACACAAGTACATATTCGTTTATTGAATTTCCAATCTTGATAGTGCTTAATTTGTGTTTCAATTGTATGATCTTTGCTCTAATTTGAGAAGTGAAATGATCATCCAAGCATTTTCATACCTCATATGCGTATACACATCCTACCATTCTAATGGTGAATGGCTTTGTCATCGAGGCCAGAAGCCACGATTTCAGCAAAGCGTCCTATCGCTTCCATATTGCAAATTCTGGATTCACTTCACCATTTTCTTTGAATCTTACTGGTATTCTTTCTCTGATTATGTGATGTAGCAAGTTGTGCCCTTCAATTGTAGATTCAGCCTGGTCTTTCCATTGTAGAAAATTATCCTCATCGAGCTTCATTGAGATTGGAGATGTTGTGAAATTTGGTCGCTGCAAGTTCTGATACCATGAAAGATATTAGGCCTCTGAGCAGTGAAGCAGAGAAAGAAGATAAGGGAGAGAGAAAAGGGAAGAGAAGAGTTGAGGTTGAGAGAGAATGTTGAGAGTAATTCTGGTATTGATAATTGAATTGTGTCAACTGGGATTAGTTACACTGAATTATATATATAGACTTTAAGCTAACTAACTGAATGCTAAGTTGCTAACTAATTTGAAGTCTAACTTGACTAACTACTTAACTGAATCCTAACAGAATTCTAAGTTTCCTGAGTGAAAGCTAACCAGAGTTCTAAATTCCTTTCTTAACCAGAGTTAATCATTACTCTATCAATTATGTTATGGTATTAGAGTTTTTATAATAAAAAAGTGTAGATTTTGATTCTTGTTATTTTCCTGTAAACAAGGTTCAAGAATAGCTAGATCAAGTCTCAAAACCTTGCTGAGAAAGAAGACTTGAGTCTCAAGAAAGAGAAAAAGAATTTGAAAGAGAAATAGAATTGTGAATGAATTGAATTCTATTAAAAACAGAACGTGATTTTCTTGTTCTTTGCATGCAGAGACCATAGCTCTATACATATGAGGATTACATAAGAGTGAGGGATCATGTACATGTATGCATACACTACGTGACTTCACCAACTTGATTGTTCTCTACACTCCCCCTTCAAACTGAGGGTTATTTGGGGTAACACTTTCAGTTTGATGTACATGTATGCATACACTACGTGACTTCACCAACTTGATTGTTCTCTACACTCCCCCTTCAAACTGAGGGTTATTTGGGGTAACACTTTCAGTTTGACCATAAATTGCACAAACATGAATTTAGCCATTTAGGGAGGGCTTTGGTCAAAATGTTAGCGATATGAGAGTGAGATGATATATGACCCACATGAAGAAGTCCTTTGACAACGCGATCACGAACAAAATGAAGGTCAATTTCGAAGTGTTTGCTTCCATTATAAAGAACCGGATCGGCAGCCAGTGACGCAACTCCAAGGTTGTCAAAAAAAAATGGTTGGGACAAGGGAACATGAACACGAAGTTCAGAGAGAAATTTCTGGATCCATGTGATTTCTGCAACAACTTTAGCTAAGCAGCGATACCCAGTTTCAGTGGAGGACCTCCATGTAAAGCACCAGAAGGTAAAAAATTAAATTTAAGATGGAAGAAATATAGTAAGGAGTTTCCAAGTCTTTCAGAGAGAAATCTGAGTTTAGTTGGACAATTAATTTTTCTAATTCATCATTGTTATCACCTGTTAGGATAATATCATCAAAATAAGCAAGTAAATAGATGTTAGAATTAGATGTAAAATGAGTAAAAAGAGAAGTGTCAACACGAGTGTTAGTAAAATCAAGGTTAAAGTGAGTGGTACTTAGTTTTGTGAACCAGGTTTTAGGAGCCTTTTTCAAGCCGTATAAGGTTTTATTCAATTTACACACCATATCAGATTTGGAATAAAGGCTAGGAGGAAGTTCGTTGCATATATACATCTTCACAAAGTTCATTAAAAAAGCATTTATAAAGTCGAATTGGCAAAGATAACCTTTTGGACAGAGCCAACGATAGAACAATTCGGATAGTAGTGGATCTTAGTCTTTATTGAAAACAGAATGTGGTTTCCCTGTTCTTTGCATTCAAAGATTATAGCTCTGTATATATGAGAATTACATAAGAGTGAGGGATCATGTAGATGCATGCATACTCTACGTGACTTCATCACTAACTTGATTACTCTTTAAACCTCCTGAAAAAAAAAAGAGCATAAAATAAATAAATAAATAAAAAGTTTATGCGAAATTTACGTAAATTCAAAAATTTTTTTGAAAAAATATGTTAGAGATATAACTATTTATGTAACTTTTCTATTCGTTTAAATTTTTAGAAAGAATGATATTATGATAAATTTTGAATTTTAAATGTAAACTAAAGAAAAAAAAGACATATAAACTAATTTTTAATGGCACATATATGTATGAAACTTATTTTTCTTTTTAAATGAAAAGAGACTATACTCAATACAATGTTTTAAAAAAATAAAAAAAATAGAATTTAACTAAAATATGAACTGATATAAAGACCACATTGTTAAAAAGAATGAAAATATAAAAAATACAATATTTAAAATTTTTAATATATTCAAATATATAAAAAACAAATATGCCTTGATTTCTAAAAACGGTGCATTCCGTGTGATTATTATTATTATTATTATTATTATTATTATTATTATTATTATTATTATTATTATTATTAAAAAGTTTTTAAGTGTATCAATATATTGAAGTTTTAATGGTGTTTAACTATTGATCTTAATTATATATATTATTATATATTTTTTATAATTAAAATTAACGGTTAAAAATTACTGAAATACTGGTATAACAATACACTTAAAAATTTTTCATTATTATATGCTGATTGGAGTGTAAACACCTTGGTCACTTTGGTCCATTCCTCTATCTTTTGGGTGTTCCCTCTTAATTATGAACAATCAAATTGTCCGTAGAAAAAACCCAACGCCAACCATATCTTCTGAATGTTGATGTTATCCGTTAAATTTCAATGTCATTATTAAAGCATATGTAGTGAATCCCTATACGACATGACATGCATTGAAACCTAGCCAACGATGTTTGTAAACTTGAAGCTAAGCTGCGTTCATTGGAGAAAAAGTTAATTAGCCGACTCATCAATAAATTAATGCAACCATGGTTTTAATGAATTCGTTGCATGGTAACTAAATTGGCAGCGTATTCCGTTGTGTTTTACAGACTTCAACCTCCTCCACCAAAAAATAATTATAATAAAATCAATATATACATAAAAGTCAAAGTCAAAACCCTAAAATCCATCAAAAACAAATTTTCTGAGTTATCTCCCACAACTTTTTAGTAAATTAGTTTATACACTTTTTATTCAAAAGATTTTGTAAATAGCTTTCTCAAGAAGTTCCCATCATAGGTAGATATCACCATCAACCAACTCCATCTCTCAAATATCTTCCTTTTTGTCTCATTTCTTTTTTAAATTCACGACGGTTTAACATTGACACTTTAATAAATTGACGGAAAAGGAGAAAAAAAAAAAACTATTCAAAAAGGAGGGGAAAAAGTTAAAATGGATAATAAATGAACGTATATGGCAAGTACAAAAAAATATAATGAAAAATGTAGGAGGCGAGAAAGCCCTTCATCACATCATCGTGTTAATGAAATTGGACCCACCAGTTAGTTGTGCATGATTGAATAGTAGTTATTAATTTTTAACCAAAAGTTAGATGAAATAAATTTTGGCACAAATGATATTGAACATAATTAATAGCATTTTAATGATTGACTTGAGAAAAAGTATATCTTATATCAAAATACGGTAATAATATTAATGAGACAAAAAATTTAGAATTTATCTTATTTAATATTTATTGATTATTGTTAGAATTAATAAATATTAAATAAAATAAATTTAAATATTTTTTTGTTAATTTTTTTGGTTATCAAATATTTTTTATCAAACTATAAGTAATGTAATTATTTAGTTTAAAATTTCATTGGTGTTATTTTTGTTTATTTATAAAGTGATACTGAAGTAATTTTATACAAGTGTGATGTTATATTTAATAATGTTTTATTCGCATACTCTTTTATTATATTGAAAGCGTATTTTAAACAAGTCTGAAATTACGTTAAAGATTATCTTCATAAAATTTTATTTAAAAAAAAATTGTTTGATATATGTCATAATATTATTATTTTTTTAAAAGATTAGTCTGCTAAAAAAAATATATAAATGATTATATTTTTATTATATTCTTTAACTCGAATTTTTTTAAGTTTATTATGAGAGGGAGAGGGTGAGAGAAAGAGTTAGTATTAACTTTTATATTCCACAATTGGGTGACTATTTATATAGCGTCAATTCTATGGTGCCTTTTGTTTGGTGTTTAACTTTTGCCTAAATTACTTTTTATAGTAACTTTAAAATATTTAAAATTTTTTAACTTTTATATTTTTAAATTTAAAATTAATTATTTTATTTATTTTAGTAATTAGGCCATAGTTTTTAGGTATCATAGCAAACACCTTTATATAGTTCCACAGTTGGTTACCAAATGATGAACTAGGCATCTATGAAAGATGGAGTTTTAAAAGGACCAATATATGAAAAATTGTGTAGTCTCTCTTGTAAATCAAGAAATTGATTTTGCATGTCTAACAAATGCAAAAGGGTCTCCATTTCAGATTGGGTCAGTTCAACGGACTGCGGGAAATTGAAGTAAAATTATTATTATTATTATTATTATTATTATTATTTTTAGTTAATGGATGACTTAAAGGAAAAGAAAACACAATTACTATTACTATTCAAATTCATGGCAATTGTTTAGTTAAGCGAGCTCATTCTTCCACGTGATTATTAAGGTTATAAACAACTTCGTCAGAGTGCAACATGAATGTGAAGAATGCTACTTGGTGCTGAAGAATTCTCCACCTCTATGGTTGGTTTGAAATTGATGAGGATAAGTTAACATATTCACACACACATAGGTTAAACCTTAAACCGATCTATTTTAAGAAATTAGAAAAAAAGTGTAAGAATTTCTTAGCTACCTCAAGAGCAAATGAAAATTTTGTTCTATTTTATTTATGTTGTGAATTTGTGATACATCAATAATTTAAGTCATTTTTATTTTTAAATTAAAAAAAAAAAGACGCATGTTATTTGAAATTTGAACTAACGCTTCTTCACGTGAATTTGACTTCACCTGAGTTTCTACCATATATAAAATAGAACAAAAATTGTCATTTATACTCTTGGAGCATCTAATATAAGAAAAATCCTCAAAAAATTGTTGGAAGGTCTTTAATTTATATATCTTTCTTTTCTAAGTTCTATATTTTAGTTAGTATAATTTTTAGTGTTAAATACAAAAATGTTACTTTACTTTTTAATATGTGTTTTATTGTTAATAATTATATAAAATCATGCTTTTTATTTCTATCATTTCTTCATACATTTTTATGAAACAAATAATATTAATGATATAGTATTTTTATAGAATAATACTCCAATAAATTGGCTCTAACAATTTTTATTTGTATCCTACAAATTAGTCTCTAATAAAAAATAAAAAAATAAAAATCCGTCAGTGATTTTGGAGAATATTAGATAAATTAGTCTTTAATATTTTTAAAAAATACAAAAATTATCCTTTTTTAAAAAAAAAATAATAATAGTATAGATGGATTAATTTGTTAAACCTTTAAAAGATAAAAACAAATTTTCTATTTATTTCGCTAGGAACTCATTTATTTAATATTATAAGAATCAAGGATTGATTTGTCAAATTTTTTTATTAAGAACTAATTTATCTAATGTAAAAATCGATAGAAACCAATTTAGAATATTACTCATTTTTATAATTAATATAAATATTGATAAAATGGTATTTTCTAAATAAAGGTATTGACCATCAGCGACATCATACACAGAGATAATCTAGAAGCTTAGTATTGTAAGGAGCAGAACAAATTAAAACTACAAAAATAATTACAACGTATATAATTCATTTAAAAGATTGAAATGAGAACAAAAATAATTAAAAAAAATAAAAGGTACAAAAGAATTTTTGAAAGATTTAACAGTTTAAGAGAATAATAGCTATGCTTTTTTATTGAAAGTGCTGTTGTGGCAAGCACGGATCTTATGTAGTAAGTTGACAAAGTAGTTTTTATATATTATTTTTAGTAAAGGATTTTTTTGGTTCTCCACAGGTTTCGATGGATTCTTAATTTGGTTTCTAATGCTTTAAGTGTTCTCTTTTAATTTTAAAAATTTTTAAACGTCTTATTTTAATCTAAAAAAAATCAAGCGAGTTTAATATTATCTAATTATTAAATTTGATACAAACAATTCGTATATCAATGAGTTAATAACGCTCAATTTCAATATGTAAGTAAAATTAATCTACTAACGATCATCAATGTAAAAGTTTTTCTTTTAATTTTAGAATATTGATGATTGATCGTTAGGGCGACGGTCACCATGAGCAGCTTGCTGCAATTACGCAATCTTTGGCATTGATCCAAGTCTAACTCGCCTAGAAGTTGAAAGAATGATGAAGGTTAAATTTGGTTTAAAATTTCACAAATTTAAAAACTTGAATTCGTTGTAAGCATAGTCCTAAATCGGCAAATAACCCTATTAAAGTTTAAAAATTGTCACAATTTAGATCAAATAACCGAAATTTTTAAATCTCGGATTATTCTCCCACAAAATTGCAGTCGTGTGTGCATATCATTAACTATGAGAGAATTGGGGGGTAAGAGCAATAAACAAGAATTTAAATAGCAAGAAAGTAAAATAATTAACTAAACATCAAAGGAAATTAAACTAAAAGCAATTAGAACAAAAGAAGGAAAATTCAGATGCTAAAAGAAATCTTGGCTAAGGGTTGAGTTAAAGATCACTATCCTATTCATTGACCACAAATATAGTAATTATGAAGAGTTAATCCCATTTAGTCAAGGCCTAAATATTGGGAGAAAATAAAATAGGCATAATTAATTTTAATCCACAAATCCTAACCAACTCACTAATTAGGCTTAGTGAAAGGATAGCGTTAGTGGAAACAAAATCAACTAACAACCCTAAATTATCAATTAATATTGGACATCAATGACTTAAGGTCACCTAAATTCTCAATCCCAAGCCAAGAATGTAAAATCTACTCTAAAACTAAAGAAGACTTTTTATCAAATATTTAGAAGGCATATAAACAAAGCATCATAAATTGTATGAATAATAAAATCTATAACTACTAAATTCAAGAAAACTATAATAACAAATCAATTAAACATCAAGAAAGCATATAAACATCAAATTGCATTAAAGAAAAGTAAGAATTTAACAATTATATTGTTCATAAACTAAAATTAGCGAAATCGAGAAGCTAACAAGTAAAACTCAACAAATTAAGATGCTAGAACAAGAAAATATAAAGAAAATTAAACTAAAACAATGATCAAAACCTAAAACTAAGAATAAATTAAACTAAGAAACCTAAAATTCTAGAGCTTCTCTCTCTAGAATTATCCTAAAATATCATACTAAACTATTACTATACTACTTCTACACTACTCGGTTGGTCCCCTTTGAATTCTTGCTTCAAATGCTTTAGAAATGAGTTGGCTTGGGCCCAAAATGGGCTTCAAATCGCGAGCCACGTATTAACTTAAGTGAGTCACGTGCTGCAAGTCGTGTGTATGCACAGGCCATGCGTATGAATGAATTGAAGGAGATGCATATGCCCAAGCCATGCGTATGCACAATCTAGAAAATGTCCAATCTTCATTTCTTCATGAATTCTCTACTTTAGCATGCTTTTCCTTTATTCTTCCAAGCCATCCTTGCCTTCTAACCCTTGAATTACTCAAACAAACATATCAAGGTATCGAATGGGATAAAAGTGAATCAAATTTGACAATTTAAAGTATAAAAAGTATGTTTTTAATAATTAAGCATAATTATGGAGAAATTCACAAAAGCATGCAATTTCAAGAAATAAATGCAAGGTAAGTTGATAAAATTTACTCTCTTCAAGCCAACAATAATCGTAAAATATGAATTTATCAAAGAACTACCACGTATGTCATTGCAGCACTCTGCCTTCACACCATCTCAATGCATGAAGGTGGATTTTCCGTGCTTTTTGGCAGGGATGATGTCTTGCAATGGATCTTTCAAACTGAGCATTTCTTCCGAATCTATGATATTCCAGAGATTCAAAAGTTGGATATCATTACTGTGAGCTTAGAATGGAGGGCTTTGACTTAATTTATCTACTACTATTGAGATTTAATTTGGACCTTCTCAGTTTAAAAATCCTAGGAAGGAATTGTTTAAGTTGAAATAATCATCATCTGTTAGAAACTACTTTGAGACTTTCAATGATTTGGCTGCAAGAACATATGATTTAGATGACACTTTGTTGCTTGATTATTTTATTGGTGGGTTGAATCTTGAACTGAAAAGGGAAGTTAAATCTAGATGTCCTGCGTGTGTCTAATAAAAGCTGTTTCTCTTACCAAATTATTTGAGGAAAAATTTTTGCCACACACCCAGCGCTGGCGTTCTCCTTCTAACTAGCTCCAACAATCGATTTCAAGACCAGCCCCTACCACACCATTTGAACCAAATGCCTCTAACCCATCCGCTTCACCACAACAGCAGAATACACCATTATTATCCACACCGCCCAAAGCCACAGCTTTACGCGAACTAACTCCTACTAAATCCAATTTAGAGGAAAGAAGGGTCTTTCCTTTACTTGTGATGAGCAATTTTTGTCCAGCCACAAGTGCACAGTCAAGTACTATTTCATTATTTAGACCATGGAAGAAGTTCCCAATGAGGTTCAATTATAGAAGAAATGAGGTCATTCAGCGACTAGAAGACATTTCGGCAGTGGATTCTGCCAAATGCTCCACTTATCATATAATGTTTTGACTGGAATTCCTATCAAAAGGTCCATTCGATTTTGGAGAATAGTTTAAGGATGGAAATTTCGAGTTCTCATGGATGGAGGTAGCTTCGACAATTTCATACACCTTGCTTTAACTAGTGCCTTACTATTCCAATTCACCATGCTCCATAGTTTAAGTTGCAAGGAAGAAGTGGTGATCTTTTACAATGTGAAGGAGAAGTCAGGGACGTTCTGATGAATATTCAGGGACATACATTGTTTATTAGTGCATTTGTGCTACCTACAGCCACAAAGGAGTTGGTGCTAGGGGACATTTGGTTGGAGATGTTAGATACTCATATTGTGAATTATAAAAAATATTTATTATGTTCATAGACGGTGACTAGTTGGTGACCTTGCAGGGTGAAGTTAGCCAGCTCCCGGTGTAAGCCCAATTCAACCATCTCAAACGCTTGCAAACCACTAATGAAATTTGGAAACTCTATACATTGCAGCTAAGGGAAACTGCAGAGACTCCACTGCCATATTTAATTTACCTAGTGATATTGGATCTGAACTTACTTTGTTGTTACACACTTATTGGGAGGTCTTTAGCACTCCACATGGCCTATCTCCTATTTGTACACACGATCATAGAATTCAGCTCCAGTCAAAGTTTGGCCATATCGGTACTCGTATAGTCAGAAAATTGATATTGAAAAAATTGTTAGCGAAATCTTGGCTGAGGGTATTGTTTGGCTTAGCACAAGTCCATTTTCATTCCTATTTCTGCTTGTTAAAAAGAAGGGTAGTTCTTAGAGGTTTTGTACGAATTATAGGACCTTAATGACCGTCACGGTTAAGGACTCTTTCCCCATGCCAACCGTGGATGAACTTCTTGATGAACTTTTTGGCGCCCAATACTTCTCCAAGTTGGATTGATAAACCACAATTTTATGGTTTATTTTGTATTGTATTTGGTGGATTTTGTCAACTTTTCTCCATTTATCCACTAAAATAGCATGGTTTTGTAATTCTCCCTAATTTGTGCTTAATGATTGAAAACATGCTTTTTAGGCTTTTAAAGTGCTAAATTTAATTCACTTTTCTCTCATTCGATGCCTTGATATATTTGTTGAGTGATCTCAGTATTTATAAGGTAAGGATTGGATGAAAGAAGTGAAGAAAAAGCATGCAAAGTGGAAAACTCATGAAGAAATGAGCATTTGGAGGATTCAGAGCGACGCGTACGCGTGATCCACGCATACGCGTGAGGAGGAAATCTGCTAGGCAACGCGCATGCATCACCCACGCGCACGCGTGACGTTGGTCATATAATCTCATTAAAGTGAAAACGCTGGGGACGATTTATGAGCCATCCAGGCCCAAATCCAACTCATTTCTGAAGCTATTAGAGGCCAAATTCAAGGAGGATCAAAGGGAGAGCAATTAGTGTAGTGTAGGAACATGCTTTAGGTTATATTCTAGAGAGAGAAGCTCTCTCTTCTCTCTAGAATTAGGGTAGAATTAGGTTAGATTTTTCTTAGATTTATGTTTAATTCTTTTTTTCATTTACTTTTCCTTGCAATTTATCGTTCTTGCATCTTTGTTCCTTTAGTTCTACTTGTTATTTCCTTTTATTTGTTGCCTTTATGTTCATGCACTCTTGTTGATTTTAATTTCATTTAATGAAATTTATGTTTTCATGTTATTATTGCTTTCTTTAGTTGTTATTGTTGATTTCTTGCATTTGGTAGTCATAGATTTTATATTCTTGCTATTTTAACATGCTTTCCTTTTTATGCCTTCCAAGTGTTTGATAAAATGCTTGGTTGGTTTTTAGAGTAGATTTTGGTACTCTTAGCTTGTGATTGAGGACTTAGGTCCCTTGAGATTATTGATGTCCAGTTTTATTGGTGATTTAGGATTGTTAATTGGTTCTAGGACCAATTATGTCCACTTGACTTTCCTTCAATTGTTAGAGGATAACTAAGTGGAATTAATCCTTTGTAATCACCATGTTGTGGTCAATGGTCCAAGATAGGAGCCCTTAACTCTTGATCCTTGCCAAGACCCATTTTAGTGTTAGTTTTACTTTCTTGTCATTTTTATTTTCTTGTCAATCAAACCCAAAACCCCCAAAAGATACATCATAACCAATAATATGCACACTTCCTTGCAATTCCTTTGAGAGACGACTCAAGGTTTAAATACTTCGGTTATTTTTATTGGGTTTGTACTTGTGACAAACAAATTAAACTTTGACTGAGGATTGTTTGTCGGTTTAGATCTATACTTCGACGAGATTATTTTTGTGAAATTCTATACCGATGATTATCCCACATCATGGATTTGCGAGCTGGTTATCACAAGATAAGAGTGAAACCGGAGGATTGCTTTAAGACAGCATTTCGCACCCACCAAGGCTTATACGAATGGCTTGTGATGCCTTTTGGCTTGACCAATATGCTGGCGACTTTCCAAAGTCTCATCAATTCGATTTTTGAGGCTGTCTTAAGAAAGTTTGTCTTGGTTTTTTTATGATATTCTTGTTTATAGCCCAGATTGGCAGTCTTACTTCCAGCATTTAAGATATATGCTGTCCATTTTAAAAGAAAATGCCTTGTTTGCTAAACTCTCAAAGTGTTCATTTAGACAAACGCATGTTGATTATTTGGGCCATGTGGTTTCTAGAGTAGGGGGGTCGTGTAGATGACTCGAAGATACAAGCTATTTCACAATGGCCTACTCCCACCTTTCTCAAGCAGTTACGTGCTTTCTTTTGTCATGCTAGTTACTATTATAAATTTATCAAACAGTTTACTATTTTAGCAGCCACTCTAACTGATCTCCTCAAGAAGGATAACTTTGTTTGGTCCCCAAGAGCAATGACAGCATTCTAATGATTGAAGGAAGCCCACTCCAAGGCACCTGTTTTGGTTTTGCCGGATTTTTCGAAGCCTTTTGTGTTGGAAACAGATGCGTCAGGCACAGGAATTGGTGCTATTTTGAGTCATGCCGAGTACCCCATCGCTTATTTCTCAAAAAATCTCTCGAGCATAGCTCAATCTCAATTAGTTTATGCGCAGAAAATGTAGGCTATTATCACCGCAGTTACTAAGTTCCGTCACTACTTGCTTGGTTATAAGTTTGTGATCCAGACATACCATAAGAGCTTGAAAGAATTGCAGGCGCAAATCATTCAAACACTAAAGTAGCAGGTTTGGCTAGCCAAGCTATTGGGTTATAATTTTACAATCGAATAAAAGAAGGGTAGCGACAACTAAGGGGCAGATGGGCTGTCGTGTTCATTCATGCAGCTGACTAGGGTGGATTAGGCGCTCTTATCCCTTGCTGCAACAGGAGCTTCAAACATATCGTCCTGAATCAGATTTTGCAAAGGCTGAAATGCATTCAAGGAGGTTATAATTCAGACATGGTTTATGGTTTTGGAATGATAGACTCGTGATTCCAGCTTCTTCTTCCTTGATTGAGAACTTGTTGAAAGAAGGCCATGTTTCCATTATTGGGGGACATGGGGTTGTGCAGAAAATGCTGTCTCGCTTAGCAACCCAATTTTATTGGAAGGACATGGCTAAATCAGTTAAAGACTACGTTTGAACTTGTCCCATTTGTCAGCAGGCCAAGTATAGCATGCAACCACCTACTGACTTGTTAGAACCTCTTCCCATTCCATTACAGATTTGGCTGGATCTTTTGATGGATTTTATCACTGGTTTGCTCGTGGCACATGGTTGTTTTGTAATCCTAGTGGTAGTGGACTGTTTGTCCAAATTTCCACATTTCATTCCCCTCCCGATAGATTTCACACACCCAAAGTGGCAGAAGTCATTGTAAGGTATGTGGTTAGCGTCCATGACATGCCTCAATCAATTGTTTAAGACCATGACAAAGTCTTCACAAGCATATTTTGGGAACAATGCTATAAGCAGCAAAGTATACTATTGGCTCGAAGCTTGACATATCACCCGAAATCCGATGGCCAGATGGAGGTACTAAATAAGTGTCTTGAGATATATTTGCGGTGCTATACTTAGGAAAATTCTAAGGCATGGTATAAGCTTTTTCCATGGACGGCTTATAGTTATAACACATCCTTCCACTCAGCTATCGGTATGATGCCTTACAAGGAAGTATTTGGGAAGGATCCTCTACCCCTACTATGTTATGACCCACACCCGAATGACCCTCCAATGTTGCAAGAGCATCTACAGTTAACAGATGTGGTGTTGACAACCTTAAAACAAAATTTACACAAGGCACAAGCAAGAATAAAAGCTCAGGCAGATAGCAACTGAAGAGAGTTAGAGTTTAATGTGGGAGATTTTGTCTATGTGAAATTACAGCCTTATAGGAAGCACTCCATGGCGCTGAGGAAGTATCCAAAATTGTCCATGCGTTATTTTGGACCATTTTCAATAATTGCTCTAGTTGGGAATGTAGCAAACAAGTTAGAACTCCCTAACTCAGCTAGAATTCACCTGGTCTTCCATATCTCTCTACTAAAGAAGTGTGCAGGGGTCTCTACTCCAGCAACCATTCCATCTTTGCTGCTGTTAGATGAGAGAGGGTGCCAACTATAACTACATGCGATTTTGGGACACCGCGTGATTAAAAGGGATGGAAATTGGATCGAGGAAGTTCTGATTCATTGGCAAAATTCATTGATGAGCGGATAATTTATACGCTTTTTGGCATTGTTTTTACATAGTTTTCAGTATGATTTAGTTAGTTTTCAGTATATTTTTATTAATTTTTAAATAAAATTCACATTTCTGGACTTTACTATGAGTTTGTATATTTTTCTGTGATTTCACGTATTTTCTGGCTGAAATTGAGGGAGTTGAGCAAAAATCAGATTCAGAGGTTGAAGAAGGACTGCAGATGTTGTTGGATTCTGATCTCTCTGCACTCAAAGTAGATTTTCTGGAGCTACAAAACTCCAAATGATGCGCTCTTAATTGCGTTGGAAAGTAGATATCCAGGGCTTTCCAGAAATATATAATAGTCCATACTTTGCTCGAGTTTAGATGACGCAAACTGGCATTCAGCGCCAGTTCCATGCTGCATTCTAGAGTTAAACGCCAGAAATAGGTTGCAAAGTGGAGTTAAACACCAGAAACAGGTTACAAACTGGCATTCAACTCCAAGAGAAGCCTCTACACGTGTAAAGCTCAATGCTCAGCCCAAGCACACACCAAGTGGGCCCCGAAAGTGGATTTCTGCATCATTTACTCATTTCTGTAAATCCTAGTAACTAGTTTAGCATAAATAGGACTTTTTACTATTGTATTTACATCTTCGGATCATTTTTAGTCTTGGTTCTCCTGGTTCCCTCTCTGGGGCCGAGACCAATGAACTCCATTATCACTTATGTATTTTCAACGGCAGAGTTTCTACACACCATAGATTAAGGTGTGGAGCTCTGCTGTTCCTCATGAATTAATGCAAAGTACGATTGTTTTTCTATTCAATTCAAGCTTATTCCTTCTCTAAGATATCCATTCGCACCCAAAAACATGATGAATGCGATGATTATGTGACGCTCATCATCATTCTCAATTATGAACGCGTGCTTGACAACCACTTCCGTTCTACATGCAAACAAGCTAGAATGAGTATCTCTTAGATATCTAATACAGGGGACCGAGTCCGAGATATTAGAATCTTCGTGGTATAAGTTAGAACCCATGGACGGCCATTCTTGAGATCCGGAAAGTCTAAACCTTGTCTGTGGTATTCCGAGTAGGATCTGGGAAGGGATGGCTGTGACGAGCTTCAAACTCGCGAGTGCTGGGCGTACTGACAGACGCAAAAGGATAGTAAATCCTATTCCAGTATGATCGAGAACCGAAAGATGATTAGCCATGCAGTGACAGCGCATTGGACTATTTTTACAGAGAGGATGGGATGTAGCCATTGACAACGGTAATTCCCTACATAAAGCTTGCCATGAAAAGGAGTATGAATGATTGGATGAAGATAGCAGGAAAGCAGAGGTTCAGAGGAACAAAAGCATCTCTATACGCTTATCTGAAATTCTCACCAATGAATTACATAAGTATCTCTATCCTAGTTTAAGTTTTATTTATCTTTTAATTATTAAAACTCTATAACCATTTGAATTCGCCTGACTGAGGTTTATAAGGTGACCATAGCTTGCTTCAAGCCGACAATCTCCGTGGGATCGACCCTTACTCACGTAAGGTTTATTACTTGGACGACCCAGTGCACTTGCTGGTTAGTTGTGTGAAGTTGTGACAAAGAATTAAGATTATGAATGTGCGTATTGAGTTTTTAGCGCCGTTACCAAGGAATGGAACCGTCACGATTTCTGCGCACCAAGTTTTTGGCACCGTTGCCGGGGATTGTTCGAGTTTGGAAAACTGACGGTTCATCCTGTTGCTCAGATTAGGTAATTTTATTATAATTTTAACCTTTTTGTTTTTATTATTCTTATTTTCGAAAATTTCAAAAAAAATTTCTTTTTTTCGTTTTTTCCAATTAATTTTCGAAAAATACAAAAAAATTTACAAAATCATAAAATCAAAAATATTTTTTGTGTTTCTTGCTTGAGTCTAGAGTCAACTTTTAAGTTTGGTGTCAATTGCATCTTTTTAATTTTCTAAAAATTATTTTCGAAAATTTCATGCATTGCATTCTTCATGATCTTCAAGTTGTTCTTGGCCAGTCTTCTTATTTGATCTTCATATTTTCTTGTTTTGTGTCTTTTCTAGTTTTTCATATGCATTTTCAATTTGTTAGTGTCTAAAGTTTGAAAATTTCTATGTTTGGTGTCTTGCATATTTTTCTTTTCTTAAAAATTTTCAAAAATAAGTCTTGATGTTCATCTTGATCTTCAAAGTGTTCTTAGTATTCATCTTGACATTTAAAGTGTTCTTGCATGCATCATGTGTTTTGATCTAAAATTTCCATGCATTGTGTCTTTTTTTGTATTTTTCTCTCTCATTATTAAAAATTCAAAAATCAAAAAAATATCTTTCCCTTTTTCTCCTCATAAAATTCGAATATTTGAGTTGACTTTTTCAAAAAATTTTAAAATTTAGTTGTTTCTTATGAGTCAAATCAAACTTTCAATTTAAAAATTCTATCTTTTTTCAAAAATCAAATCTTTTTCATTTTTCTTTTATGATTTTCGAAAATTTCAAAAATTATTTTCAAAATCTTTTTCTTATTTCTATTTCACATTTTCGAATTAATTGCTAACATTTAATGTTTTAATTCAAAAAAAATTTTAAGTTGTTACTTGCCTATTAAGAAAGGTTCAATCTTTGAATTTTAAAATCATATCTTTTAGTTTCTTGTTAATCAAGTAATCAACTTTGATTTCAAAAATCAAATATTTTTAATTTCCAATTCAAATCTCTTTCAAAATGATTTTCAATCATATCTTTTTCAAATTGATTTTCAAATCTTTTTCAATCAATCTTATCTTTCTGTTTGAATCATATCTTTTTCAAAACTACTTAACTAATTCTCTCTCTCTAATTTTCGAAAATCCCTTCCCTCTTTTTCAAAATTCCTTTTAATTAACTAATTGTTTTAATTTTAATTCAATTTGATTTCAATTTTAATTTTCGAAATTTAACTTTAAATTTTATTTTTATTTTAATTGATTTTCGAAATTCCTCCCTCTCTCATCTCCTTCTGATTATTTATTTATTTACTAACACTCCTCTTCATCTAAGAATTCGAACCCACTCCTCACCCTTGTGTTTGGATTCTCCTTCTTCTACTCACATAAAGGAATCTCTATACTGTGACATAGAGGATTCCATATTTTCTTTTCTGTTTTCTTCTTTTTCATATGAGCAGGAACAAGGATAAAAATATTCTTGTTGAAGCTGATCCTGAACCTGAAAGAACTCTGAAGAGGAAGCTAAGGGAAGCTAAAGCACAACTCTCTGGAGAAAATCTGACAGAAATTTTCGAAAAAAAAGGAGACATGGCCGAAAATAATAACAATGCAAGGAAGATGCTTGGTGACTTTACTGCACCTAATTCCAATTTACATGGAAGAAGCATCTCAATCCCTGCCATTAGAGCAAACAACTTTTCAGTTCTTAACTGAATTCTTGTAGATCTGTGATACTATTAAGACCAATGGGGTTGATCCCGAGGTCTACAGGCTTATGCTTTTCCCGTTTGCTGTAAGAGACAGAGCTAGAATATGGTTGGACTCTCAACCTAAAGATAGCCTGAACTCTTGGGATAAGCTGGTCACGGCTTTCTTAGCCAAGTTCTTTCCTCCTCAAAAGCTTAATAAGCTTAGAGTGGACGTTCAAACCTTCAAACAAAAGGAAGGTGAATCCCTCTATGAAGCTTGGGAGAGATACAAGGAACTGACCAAAAAGTATCCTTCTGACATGCTTTCAGAATGGACCATCCTGGATATATTCTATGATGGTCTATCTGAGCTATCAAAGATGTCATTGGACCATTCTGCAGGTGGATCCATTCACCTAAAGAAAACGCCTACAAAAGCTCAAGAACTCATTGACATGGTTGCTAATAACCAGTTCATGTACACTTCTGAGAGGAATCCTGTAAGTAATGGGACGCTTCAGAGGAAGGGAGTTCTTGAAATTAATACTCTGAATGCCATATTGGCTCAGAACAAAATATTGACTCAGCAAGTCAATATGATTTCTCAAAGTCTGAATGGAATACAAGCTGCATCCAACAGTACTCAAGAGGCATCTTCTGAAGAAGAAGCTTATGATCCTGAGAACCCTGCAATAGCAGAAGTGAATTACATGGGTAAACCCTATGGAAACACCTATAATTCCTCATGGAGAAATCATCCAAATTTCTCATGGAAGGATCAACAAAAGCCTCAACAAGGCTTTAATAATGGTGTAAGAAACAGGTTTAGCAATAGCAAGCCTTTTCCATCATCCACTCAGCAACAGACAGAGAATTCTGAGCAGAATCCATCTAGCTTAGCAAATATAGTCTCTGATCTATCTAAGGCCACTTTAAGTTTCATGAATGAAACAAGGTCCTCCATTAGAAATTTGGAGGCACAAGTGGGCCAGCTGAGTAAAAGAGTCACTGAAACCCCTCCTAGTACTCTCCCAAGCAATACAGAAGAAAATCCAAAGAGAGAGTGCAAAGCCATTGATTTAATCATCATGGCCGAACCTACAAGGGAGGAGGAGGACGTGAATCCTAGTGAGGAAGACCTCCTGGGACGTCCAGTGATCAATAAGGAGTTTCCCTCTGAAGAACCAAAGGAATCTGAGGCTCATCTAGAGACCATAGAGATTCCATTGAACCTCCTTATGCCATTCATGAGCTCTGATGAGTATTCTTCTTCTGAAGAGAATGAAGATGTTACTGAAGAGCAAGTTGCCAAGTACCTTGGTGCATATCATGAAGCTGAATGCCAAATTATTTGGTAATGAGACTTGGGAAGATGAACCTCCCCTGCTCACCAATGAACTGAGTGATCTGGATCAACTGACATTGCCTCAAAAGAAACAGGATCCTGAAAAGTTCTTAATACCTTGTACCATAGGCACCATAACCTTTGAGAAGGCTCTATGTGACATTGGGTCAGGGATAAACCTCATGCCACTCTCTGTAATGGAGAAACTTGGAATCTTTAAGGTGCAAGCTGTCAGAATCTCATTAGAGATGGCAGACAACTCAAGAAAACAGGCTTATGGGCAAGTAGAGGACGTGTTAGTAAAGGTTGAAGACCTTTACATCCCTACTGATTTCATAATCCTAGACACAGGGAAGGATGAGGATGAATCCATCATCCTTGGAAGACCCTTCCTAGCCACAGCAAGAGCTGTGATTGATGTGGACAAAGGAGAGTTAGTCCTTCAACTGAATGAGGACAACCTTGTGTTTCAAACTCAAGGATCTCCTTCTGTAACCATGGAGAGGAAGCATGAAAAGCTTCTCTCACTGTAGAGTCAACAAAAACCCCACAGTCAAACTCTAAGTTTGGTGTTGAACCCCCACATTCAAACTCTAAGTTTGGTGTTGGGAGGTTCCAACCTTGCTCTGATTATCTGTGAGGCTCCATGAGAGCTCACTGTCAAGCTATTGACATTAAAGAAGCGCTTGTTGGGAGGCAACCCAATGTTATTTAAGCATATCTATTTTATTTTCTTTTTGTTATTTCGTGTTTTATTAGGTTGATGATCATGTGAAGTCACAAAAACTACTGAAAAATCAAAAACAGAATGAAAAATAGCATTGAAAATAGCACACCCTGGAGGAGAGCAGTCTGGCGTTTAAACGCCAGAAACAAGCATCTGTCTGGCGTTTAACGCCAGAAACAGGCACCAAGCTGGCATTAAACACCAGAAACAAGCTACATTTGGGCGTTTAACGCCAGAAACAGGCAGCAGTCTGGCGTTAAACGCCAGGATTGCACAGCAAGGGCGTTTTACACGCCTAATTGGAGCAGGGATGTTAAGTCCTTGACCCCACTTGATCTTTGGATCCCACAGGATCCCCTCAAGATCTGTGGACCCCACAGGATCCCTACCTTTTCTTCTCTCCTCTTCACACATTTTCATAACTCTCTCCCCCAAATACCCTTCACCAATCAACTCAATCACTCTTCCCCATCACCTCTTCACCACTCACATCCATCCTCTCTTCCCCAAAAACCCCACCTACCTTCAAATTCAAAATATTTTCCCTTCCAAACCCAACCCTAATGGCCGAAACTTAAACCCCTCCCCACTTCTATATAAACCCTCATTCCTTCTTCATTTTCACACAACACAACCCTATCTTCCCCCCTTGGCCGAAAACACTTCTCTCTCCCTTTCCTCCATTTCTCTTCTTCTTCTCTTTCTTTCATTCTTCTTTTGCTCGGGGACGAGCAAACATTTTAAGTTTGGTATGGTAAAAGTATTACTTTTTGTTTTTCCATAACCACTAATGGCACCTAAGGCCAGAGAAACCTCTAGAAAGAGGAAAGGGAAGGCAATTGCTTCCACCTATGAGTCATGGGAGATGGAGAGATTCATCTCAAAGGTCCATCAAGACCACTTCTATGAAGTTGTGGCCAAGAAGAAAGTGATCCCTGAGGTTCCTTTCAAGCTCAGAAAGAATGAGTATCCGGAGATCCGACATGAGATTCAAATAAGAGGTTGGGAAGTTCTCACCAACCCCATTCAACAAGTCGGGATCTTAATGGTTCAAGAGTTCTATGCAAACGCATGGATCACTAGGAACCATGATCAAAGTGTGAACCCGAATCCAAAGCATTGGCTTACCATGGTTCGGGAGAAATACTTAGATTTCAGTCCGGAAAATGTAAGGCTAGCATTCAACTTGCCAATGATAGAAGAGAACGCATGCCCCTACACTAGAAGAGTCAACTTTGATCAAAGGTTGGACCAAGTCCTCATGGACATATGTGTGGAAGGAGCTCAATGGAAAATTGACTCAAGAGGCAAGCCGGTTCAACTAAGAATGCATGACCTCAAACCAGTGGCGAGGGGATGGTTAGAGTTCATTCAACGCTCAATCATTCCTACTAGTAACCGGTCTGAGGTTACTATAGACCGAGCCATCATGATCCATAGTATCATGATTGGAGAGGAGGTGAAAGTTCATGAGATTATACCTCAAGAACTTTACAAGGTGGCTGACAAGTCCTCCACTTGGGCAAGGTTAGCCTTTCCTCACCTCATATGCCACCTCTGCAATTCGGCTGGAATTGACATAGAGGGAGACATCCTCATTGAAGAGGACAAGCCCATCACTAAGAAAAGGATGGAACAAATAAGAGATCATGGACCTCAACAAGAGCATGAGAAAATTCCTCATAATGAAATCCCTGAGATGCCTCAAGGGATGCACTTTCCTCCACAAAACTATTGGGAGTAAATCAACACCTCCCTAGGAGAATTAAGTTCCAACATGGGACAACTAAGGGTGGAACATCAAGAGCACTCCATCATCCTTCATGAGATTAAAGAAGATCAAAGAGCTATGAGGGAGGAGCAACAAAGGCAAGGAAGAGACATGGAGGAGCTCAAAAGCACCATTGGTTCTTCAAGAAGAGGAAGACGCCATCCTCACTAAGGTGGACTCATTCCTTAATCTCCTTGTCTATTTATTTTACTGTTTTTCGATTTTTGAGCTTTATGTTTTATTTATGTTTGTGTCTTTACTATATGATCACTAGTGTCTAAGTGTCTATGCCTTAAAGTTATGAATATGAATCCATCACCTCTCTTAAATGAAAAAATGTTCTAAAAACAAAAGAACAAGAAGTACATGGTTTCGAATTCATCCTTGAAACTAGTTTAATTATTTTGATGTGGTGACAATACTTTTTGTTTTTTGAATGAATGCTTGAACAGTGCATATGTCTTTTGAAATTGTGGTTTAAGAATGTTAAATATGTTGGCTCTTGAAGAATGATGAAAAAGGAGACATGTTATTTGATAATCTAAAAAATCATAAAATTGATTCTTGAAGCAAGAAAAAGCAGTGAATACAAAAAGCTTGCAAAAAAAAGAAAAAAAAAAGAAAAGAAAAAAATGGCAAAAAAAAAGAGAGAAAGAAAAAAAGAAAAAGCAAGCAGAAAAAGCCAATAGCCCTTAAAACCAAAAGTCAAGGGTAATAAAAAAGATCCAAGGCTTTGAGTATCAGTGGATAGGAGGGCCTAAAGGAATAAAATCCTGGCCTAAGCGGCTAAACCAAGCTGTCCCTAACCATGTGCTTGTGGCGTGAAGGTGTCAAGTGAAAACTTGAGACTGAGCGGTTAAAGTCAAGGTCCAAAGCAAAAGAAGAGTGTGCTTAAGAACCCTCGACACCTCTAATTGGGGACTCTAGCAAAGCTGAGTCACAATCTGAAAAGGTTCACCTAGTTATGTGTCTGTGGCATTTATGTATCCGGTGGTAATACTGGAAAACAAAGTGCTTAGGGCCACGGCCAAGACTCATAAAGTAGATGTGTTCAAGAATCAACATACTAAACTAGGAGAATCAATAACACTATCTGAATTCTAAGTTCCTATAGATGCCAATCATTCTGAACTTCAATGGATAAAGTGAGATGCCAAAACTATTCAAGAGGCAAAAAGCTACAAGTCCCGCTCATCTGATTGGAGCTAAGTTTCATTGATATTCTGGAATTTATAGTATATTCTCTTCTTTTTATCCTATTTGATTTTCAGTTGCTTGGGGACAAGCAACAATTTAAGTTTGGTGTTGTGATGAGCGGATAATTTATACGCTTTTTGGCATTATTTTTATATAGTTTTCAGTATGATTTAGTTAGTTTTCAGTATATTTTTATTAGTTTTTAAATAAAATTCACATTTCTGGACTTTACTATGAGTTTGTATATTTTTCTGTGATTTCAGATATTTTTTGGCTGAAATTGAGGGACTTGAGCAAAAATCAGATTCAGAGGTTGAAGAAGGACTGCAGATGCTGTTGGATTCTGACCTCTCTACACTCAAAGTGGATTTTCTAGAGCTACAGAACTCCAAATGGCGCGCTCTTACTTGCGTTGGAACGTAGACATCCAAAGCTTTCCAGCAATATATAATAGTTCATACTTTGCCCGAGTTTAGATGACGCAAACTGACGTTCAATGCCAGTTCCATGCTGCATTCTGGAGTTAAACGCCAGAAACAGGTTGCAAAGTGGAGTTAAATGCCAGAAACAGGTTACAAACTGGCGTTCAACTCCAAGAGAAGTCTCTACACGTGTAAAGCTCAATGCTCAGCCCAAGCATACACCAAGTGGGCCCCAGAAGTGGATTTCTGCATCATTTACTCATTTCTGTAAACCCTAGTAACTAGTTTAGCATAAATAGGACTTTTTACTATTGTATTTACATCTTCGGATCATTTTTAGTTTGGTTCTCCTGGTTCCCTCTTTGGGGCCGAGACCAATGAACTCCATTATCACTTATGTATTTTCAACGGTAGAGTTTCTACACACCATAGATTAAGGTGTGGAGCTCTGCTGTTCCTCATGAATTAATGCAAAGTACGATTGTTTTTCTATTCAATTCAAGCTTATTCCTTCTCTAAGATATCCATTCACACCCAAGAACATGATGAATGTGATGATTATGTAACGCTCATCATCATTCTCAATTATGAACGCGTGCCTGACAAACACTTCCGTTCTACATGCAAACAAGCTAGAATGAGTATCTCTTAGATATCTAATATAGGGGACCGAGTCCGAGATATTAAAATCTTCGTGGTATAAGTTAGAACCCATGGACGGCCATTCTTGAGATCCAAAAAGTCTAAACCTTGTCTGTGGTATTCCGAGTAGGATCTGGGAAGGGATGGCTGTGACGAGCTTCAAACTCGCGAGTGCTGGGCGTAGTGACAGACGCAAAAGGATAGTAAATCCTATTCCAGTATGATCGAGAACTGACAGATGATTAGCCATGCAGTGACAGCGCATTGGACCATTTTTACAGAGAGGATGGGATGTAGCCATTGACAACGGTGATGCCCTACATAAAGCTTGCGATGGAAAGGAGTAGGAATGATTGGATGAAGACAGCAGGAAAGCAAAGGTTCAAAGGAACGAAAGCATCTCTATACGCTTATCTGAAATTCTCACCAATGAATTACATAAGTATATCTATCCTAGTTTATGTTTTATTTATCTTTTAATTATTAAAACTCTATAACCATTTGAATCCGCCTGACTGAGGTTTACAAGGTGACCATAGCTTGCTTCAAGCCGACAATCTCCGTGGGATCGACCCTTACTCACGTAAGGTTTATTACTTGGACGACCTAGTGCACTTGCTGGTTAGTTGTGCGAAGTTGTGACAAAGAATTAAGATTATGAACGTGCGTATTGAGTTTTTAGCGCCGTTACCAAGGAATGGAACCGTCATGATTTCTGCGCACCATTCATCTAGTGAGAAGGCCACTTGGAAACTCTATGAGGATGCGAAGAATTAATACCCCACTTTTGACCTTGAGGGCATGGTCACTTTCAATGGAGGGGGTAATGATACAAGCCAAAGAAAGAATACAATTGGAAAAGGGGCTCAACAGAAAGAGAATCCATAAAATAAGAGCTCTAACTAACTTGCGCAAAGAAAGAGAAGTATGAAATAGCTAAAGGAGGCTTAGGGAAGATCATCTTGATGCTCTGTGAGTCTCATCTCTTTGACCTTCTTTCTCTCTGACTCTCAAACTTCTTCTTCTTCTATTCTTGGTCTTATACTGGTTCACTATTTCTAATACAGATGATACACTAATTGTACTTAGCTGGAACCCCATCATTTCTTCTTGTTACTCAATACAAACAAATACTCTACCATTGTTCCCTTTTATTCATTTGTTAATTCCGTTATCTCTGGTTCCATATTAGAGACTAAATCAAAATTTTATCCAAATATTAAGAACCAAAATAATACTTTTACTCTTTTATTTTTTAAGATTTTATTTCGAGTAAATAATCATTTCTAACCATGAAAGACTTGAACGCCGACAAAATTGACTGTAAAAAATTTAAACTAATGTTATACCTTTAAATTGTAGGATTACAAGTGTTCATAACACGCAGCGGAAGTAATAAAGTAATCCTATTGATCTATTTTGTGCTTAAAACTTTATTGAAATAAGATGGGTTAGATGCCAATACCTGAGTACCCTAGTAAATGAAAACTTTCTCCTTCGATAGTACAAAGGTACTATGTGTATTCACACCGAGACTGATCCTTGTTGTCAACTCCTTGACCAGTGGATTTAACTGAGAAATTTCTTGCAACTCCTTGCACCAGCAATTCTTCACTAAGAATTGGAATATTTGTGTATGTGGAGGTAAAAGAAAAACTTGTGTGTTCTTTCTTTTATCATATACACATATATATAGTATGAGATTGGTGACTGATTTGTGAATCAGATTACAATTTAATTTGAAACAGAATCAGTTGGATCTTATCCATATTTAAAACTCATCATAGAATAAATAATTAATTATTTAATATTCTCAATTATCATATTATTATATTCATGGTGCTAGCAAAGAATATAATAATATTCCATTTGAATTCATATAATTATTTATTTGATCTAATCAAAATAATAATTAAATGATTATTTACCAAGGATTAGAACACTCGTTAGTGTATGACCCCATAGGTTCAATACTAAGCGGGTAGTAAATTAGTCATACTAAATTTACTAATCAAGGTTGGCGTCTAGCAACGCTCCTTGACGATCCGATAGTATGAAGTAATAATATTTTTACTAAGAACCCAAGATGAACAAAAAATACAACTCCTTCCATCTTTTCAGCTCTTGGCTAACTTTTAGAGTACGGTTTAATTGTCAAACTCTAACTTGTTACCATTATTATAATGAATTATGAATGACTTAAGAAGTTCGATCCATGATGGGTTTTACTGATCTTCTATTGAATTTATGGGGCTATGCTTTAGAAACAGCAGCATATCTGCTAAATAAAGTACCCATTAAAGCAGTTTCTTCAACACCATATGAGATATGGAAAGGACGAAAATCAAATCTCAAGCACATTAGAGTTTGGGGATGTCCAGCATATGTTAAGAAATTGTAAAGTAATAAACTTGATGCTAGGTCCGATAAATGTAGATTCATTGGTTACCCTAAAGAAATAATGGGTTATTATTTCTATCACCCTTCTGATCACAAAGTGTTTGTGGCAAGAGGTGGAACCTTTTTAGAAAAGAAATTTCTTTCTGAAGGAAGACAAGGTGAAGAAATAGAACTTGATGAAGTTCAAGAAACCAATGAAATAGTACAAGCTCAAGAACATGAAATTCAAGTTGAGCAACCAACTTTGGATGTACTCAAACTAATACCAAATTTATCATCTTCAAGAGTTGAGGATAACGAACCAATAGTAGTTCAAAGAGAGATTAATGAACCAATCCTTGAACTACCTTTGGTACAAGAACTACCTCTTCGATGGTCCACAAGAGAACATCGTCCACCACTAAGGCTAAACCTAATAGTGCAAGATGATGTGGAAAATGGGATCGATTATGATGATAATGATCCTAAGACTTATGAAGAGGCAATGCAAAGTTCCGAAAGTCTAAAATGGCAGAGTGCCGTGGAATCCGAAATAGAGTCTATGAGGATCAACAATGTTTGGACTTTGGTTGAACCCTCAAAAGACATAAAATCTATTGGTTGCAAATGGGTTTACAAGAAAAAGATTGGAGCAGATGGTAAGGTAGAGACCTATAAAGCCCGTCTAGTTGCCAAGGGATACCGTCAAAAGGAGGGAATAGATTATGAAGAAACATTTTCTCCTGTGGCAATGCTCAAATCTATTCGGATTCTACTTGCTATAACAGCTTACTATCATTATGAAATATGGCAAATGGATGTGAAAACAACTTTTCTTAATGGAGAACTCACAGAGGAAGTGTACATGACACAACCTGAAGGTTTCACACTTCAGTCTGATCATAGTAAAGTTTGTAAGCTAAAACGCGCCATTTATGGACTAAAGCAAGCTTCTAGAAGTTGGAACATTTGCTTTAATAAGACAATCGAAAAGTTCGATTTTATCTGGTGTGAAGAGGATCCTTGCATATACAAAAAGTTTAGTGGGAGTACAGTCATTTTCTTAGTACTCTATGTTGATGACGTATTACTAATAGGAAATGATGTACCAGCATTGTAAAATACCAAAACTTGGCTATCTCAACAATTCTCCATGAAAGATTTGGGAGAAGCAGCCTATATTCTAGGAATAAAGATCTATCGAGATAGATCTAAAAGGTTGCTCGGACTCTCACAATCTATGTACATTGATACCATATTGAAAAGGTATAACATGGAAAACTCCAAAAAGGGCTATTTACCAATAGGCACTGGAATTACTCTCAGTAGAAAGGATTTTCCTAAAATTTCTGAAGAGAGAGTACGCATGAGTAGAATACCATATGCTAGTGCAGTGGGAGCTATCATGTATACCATGACATGTACACGTCCTGATGTCGCATATGCGCTAGGAGTAGCCAGTCGATATCAGGCAAATCCAGGTGAGGAACATTGGAAGGTGGTTAAATCCATTCTAAAATATTTAAGAAGAACCAAAGACTAATTCCTCATTTATGGAGATTCTGAACTTATACCAAAAGGGTTCACTGACGCAAGTTTTGCCTCAGACAAAGATGATAGCAAATCTACTTCAGGTTATGTTTTCACCTTAAACGGTGGTGCAGTGAGTTGGAAAAGTTCCAAACAAGCTACTGTAGCTGATTCAACAACAGAAGCTGAGTACATAGCAGCAAGTGAGGCTGCTAAACAAGCTGTGTGGATGAAGAAGTTCATAAACGAGCTTGATGTGGTGCCTTCAATTAAAGAACCACTTCCATTACTGTGCGACAATAATGGAGCCATTGCACAAGCAAAAGAGCCAAGATCACATCAAAAATCTAAGCATATCTTGAGAATGTATCATTTGATAAGAGAGATCGTTGAACGTGGAGACGTTGAAATTCAAAAGGTTGCTGGGAAGGATAATGCAGAAAACCCATTCACTAAGGCACTTGGATCAAAAGAGTTTGATAAGCACATGTGGGAATTGGGATTGAAATATATGACTGATTGGCTCTAGTGCAAGTGGGAAATTTTGTTGGAAATACATGTATTCCCTAGATCCAATCTGTCATTAGCTCTAGTGCAAGTGGGAGATTGTTGGAGATAAGTGTGTATGTCCAACAAAATACTATTGTGAATTATTATTATTATTATTATTATTTCTTTTTATAAGAATAAACTTTTATAATTTATGATAGTGTCCTTAATTAAAATTAGAAATGAATAATTACGATAGGAATCGTAATAATGAGATATACGTTTTTTGAGTACTTTTAATTTAAATTGTTCTTAATCGTAGAATCACTAAAAATGGGACATTAGTGGTTCGGATAGATTAATATATATATATATATATATATATATATATATATATATATATATATATATATATATATAATAGTCTTCATTGGATGAAGATTAATAGATCTCATTTATTAAATTATATATATAAATGGTATATATAGAGATATAACCATTGAACTGACTCACTCTAAGAATTCCTAATGGTTATAGTTACCGTATATTTGTCAATAGGATATTCTTATGATGAACATAATATTAGAATTTTCCTTTGACCTGCGACTATCATAGTAATTGACAATGTATTTGTTATACTTTGATTCCGAACACCTAACACCCTACGGTGTTAGTTGAATGGACATTGGGTATGATTTAAATACTTGTAGAATTAATGATTAGTCAAAATGGAATCCATCAACTATGGTATGAGTTTGAGCTCTACGATTATAATGAATGAAATAAACAATGCCTTAGCCAAGGGGTTTGAATGAATTAAAAAATGAGTTTCTTAAGTCATTCATAATTCATTATAATAATGGTAACAAGTTAGAATTTGACAATTAAACCGTACTCTAAGGTAACGTTTGGTGGAGAGACAGAGACAGAAAGACTGAGACTGAGAGACAGAGACTAAGAGACAGGGATTGAAATAAATTTCAGTATTCTGTTTGGTGCAAAATGGGAGACAGAAATTGAAACAAGAATAAAACTCTAATTTAATTTGCACAAAAGGTAAAATTGGAATTATTTAATTGAAATGAAAGTATTTTAGGTATAAAATATTATTAAAGTTTCAGTCTCCATCTCTAAAAATTTCAGTCCCCTGTGTGCCTACTTTTTGGAGGTACTGAAATACTGAAATTTTAGAGACAGAAACAGAAATTTTAGTACCAGTCTCTGAACTAACAAACACGATACTGAATCTCAATCTCTCAGTCTCTGTCTCAATACCTCAAAACAAACGCTACCTAAAAGTTAGCCAAGAGCTGAAAAGATGGAAGGAGTTGTATTTTTTGTTCATCTTGGGTTCTTAGTAAAAATATTATTACTTCATACTATCGGGTCGTCAAGGAGCGTTGCTAGACACCAACCTTGATTAGTAAATTTAGTATGACTAATTTACTACCCGCTTAGTATTGAACCTATGGGGTCACACACTAACGAGTGTTCTAATCCTTGGTAAATAATCATTTAATTATTATTTTGATTAGATCAAATAAATAATTATATTAATTCAAATGGAATATTATTATATTCTTTGCTAGCACCATGAATATAATAATATGATAATTGAGAATATTAAATAATTAATTATTTATTCTATGATGAGTTTTAAATATGGATAAGATCCAACTGATTCTGTTTCAAATTAAATTGTAATCTGATTCACAAATCAGTCACCAATCTCATACTATATATATGTGTATATGATAAAAGAAAGAACACACAAGTTTTTCTTTTACCTCCACATACACAAATATTCCAATTCTTAGTGAAGAATTGCTGGTGCAAGGAGTTGCAAGAAATTTCTCAGTTAAATCCATTGGTCAAGGAGTTGACAACAAGGATCAGTCTCGGTGTGGATACACATAGTACCTTCGTACTATCGAAGGAGAAAGTTTTCATTCACTAGGGTACTCAGGTATTGGCATCTAATCCATCTTATTTCAATAAAGTTTTAAGCACAAAATAGATCAATAGGATTACTTTATTACTTCCGTTGCGTGTTATGAACACTTGTAATTCTACATAAATAATAAATTATGTTTGACAATAATATTCAATAATTAAATTTTTATTATTTTTTTTAAAAAATACATCAAATTTCTAAATTACCTTTCCTTTATCATCATCTTCAACCTCAAAATACTATTTCTTTCTCTCTGGCAAAATCTAAAAAATAAGAACTCATCTTTATACCCATTCCCATTAACTAAGAACTATTATTCCTTATACTATTCTTAGTCGTCTAAATCTAACCTTAATTTTAAATTGTCAAAATAAATACAACACATAAATTAATTAATAAATTGTTTATTCAAGTACTTTGAATTGGCAAACATGAATGCTAATCGTGATTACAAGAGAAGCCTGGACCGAAAAAGAGAAAGTGATGAAGTGTTGATAACTAACTATTAATTAATTAATTACTTGGAACAATGTTGGTGATGATGAACTCCTCCAAATACATCTTTCTATCATATTAAGAGTGATGGCATCAAAATGCTTGATAACTATCTCTTAAAAATCTTCTTTAATTTTGTGCACACAGGTGCTGGTGAAGTCTTATAGCAAAATCCTTACTAACACTGCTAAATGAAACCTTGTGGCTTTTGTCAATCTTAACGAGTCAAAAATTTTGATATGTTCGAATATTGGTAAGTGTACTAAATCATTCTAAGTACGGTTAAAAGGGAGTCGAATTAGACCAAGTTCAAGCTCGATTCACAAAAATTGAGTTTGGCTCACGGCTCAACTCATTAACAATCGAGTCTATTTCGTAAGCTCAAACTCGACTCATCGAAAGATCCTGAGCTAGCTTGAGCTCACAAGTTGGCTTAACTAATAGAAACATAATCTATAATTCTATATCAATAAATTATAACTTTTATATTTTAAAAAATATTTAAAAAGATCAATTTTATATATTTTCTATCTATTAATAAATTATAAATTTTTTATTTATATCCTACATCAAAATTATATATAAAAATAAATATAAAATTTTAAATAATTAAGATCATTAATATATATAATATTAAAAGTATAGATTAAATGCATATAGGATATATGTATTAATAATTTTATATATATATAGCCAGCTCATGAGCTAATGAGCTAAGCTTATCTAAATTCAAACTTGGCTCATTTAATTTATGAGCTCAATTCCAGGCTCAAGCTCGGCCCGCCAGCTCACAAGTTCAGTTTATCGAGCTATTAACGAGTCGAGCTCGAGCTGGTTCATGATCTGACTTGACTCACTTCCAACCTTAGCTTTAAGTAATACCACAGTGAGTAGATATCGTTCCTACGCGAATTAAAAGATTGAATCAAGTAACTTTTAGTTGAACCCCTAATTAGATCGATCAAACCTTTGCAAGAGAATGTGAATCTTGAAATAGAATCTTGAAGTAATGAAGAAGAGTGAAGGAGAGTGTTTGATTGTGAATGAGAAAATGTTTATGAATTTGGGAAAGCAATCAGTGAATGAGATGTTAAAGGCTTCGGAGATGTTTAACGTTTAGAAAAAAATAGTGCTTATGTTTTCTTACTTTGACTCATGCAAAAATACTTTCACGGTAAATCATATATAACTAAATTCTAATTCCTTGACAATTGAATTTCTCTTTAACTTATTCAATCACCAATTTTTTGGTCAATTAATTAAGAAAAGAGGTTAAGCACGATTTTGATTTAATGCTGTACAACTTTCAAAATACTATTCCTAGCCAAGTTGAAAAGTATGAGAAAGAGTTTTAAGCTAATCCCGATATTAAATTTTCCAAAATAATAACAGAATCCAAAACAGAATTACAATATTTTTCAATACTTCTAACCATTAAAGATGAAGAATGAGACTCAATCTTGAAAAATATTAATGCATTAATCAAAAGAAAACGCTTACATTACCAATCCATAAAATCAAACAGAGCTCCTAACCCTTAGCAAGAGAGTTTTAGTTACTCATGAAAAAGAAAACAACCTAAAACTAATGAGATGCTAGATGAATCCAATTATGATTCGATGATGGACGATAGATGATCCTTGTGAACCATGCGTTCACTTATTTATATTCTACTTCTAACCTAGAATTCAAATTTAAAAACTAAATCTAATCTTATCTTTTAAAGGATAAGATAGATAAAAACAACAATTCAAATCTAATCTAAAACTAAATCTTAACAACCAAATCTTATCTTTCTAGAAGAAGTTAATGGTAACTAATCATTCAAATCTTGAATCTTTTGAGTTGAGTTGGAGCTTCTTGGGAAAAGACATTGGACGTGGCGCTGGGCTTGGATGATTGGCGCCTAACTTGAATGCAATTTTGGGCCACTGGGAGTGAAAAATCACTTGAAGATGGGTTCTAAAAGTTGGCGCTGAGCTCCCATGTTGTGGCTCTCATTAGGTGTCGAGCTTGAGTCATGGAAGTAGGGTGTTAGCCCTTGAGCACCATCAAAGGGGCTAGGCTTAGAGGCTAGGTTGCTGAGCTTGGTGTCCTGGAGCTGGGCGCCAGTTCTTGGCGTTGGACTTAGATGCTCCAAGTTGGGCTTGGGCACCATACTTGGGCGATGGGCTTGATTGGATGGTGTTGAGCTTGAGATCATTGAAGCCTGGCGCCAGCTTCTCTTCCTCTCCTAGGAGTGTACACTTGTATTTTTTTGTTTGTTTATTTTTCTCCTGATTACTTTAAACTAATCCTAAAAACACAGTCATTCTAAAACAACTCCAAACATATGATTAGTCATAGAAACTTCAATAAAAACGTAAGAACTTTGATTTAAACCTAAGAAATTTATTCAAAAATACATATAAAAATCACTAAAGATACCTAGGCATTACAATACCGAACTTAAAACTTTGTTTGTCTTCAAGCAAAAAGAAGAGTAAACAGAGTTTATCTTAGTGACAAGAATTGATGAGTTTGTAAATTTAAGTCCAATAAAAGTGGGTTTTATAATAATCCACATGATTACATATGTACTTCTCTTGATAAATCTTGCAAGCTCAAGGATTAAGAATATTTAAAACTCAATTCCGAATTATATTATGAGAATCCTTTTAGAATTGTATGACCTTGGAAGCAGTTACTTAATAATTTAATCAGAAAAAGATATTCGAAGTCTTTGACTCTAAGTGCTTTATCTCAGAACAACTCTTAATATAGGTTTTCAATCGATAATCTCGAGCCAGTTGGCTCAAGTTATCGGGTGATGACACATCCCTCGAATTTACTCACCCAAGTCTCTCCTTAATACACAAGCATCACAGGCACATAACTGGGTTCTAGTCATTGGTGCTTAGAGCTTTATTGCTTTTGGTTTTTCAATCTTTCCACACTTTTTTTTAAATCACTGCTTCAAAAGGGCTGGACGTTGAATACTTATAATATTTCTCTAGAATTTTATTTTTGGAATTTTTTTCTCTTTTTTTCATAAAATTCCCTTGGGTTCATTAAATGTAACCACACTTCTAAGAACCACCACTTTTATTTTGAACTTTCTTTTTATTTTTCAATTCTTTTCATTCAGAACGCTCTCTTTACATAAGCAAAGTACTGGAGGAGCAAGTACACAACTTTTAAGCAAAATAAAGTAAATAAAGAAACAAAAAAACATGATGAAAAAAGAAAGAAAGAAAGAAAAGAACAAAAACGAAAAAAAAAAAAAGAAAAAGAAAAAGAAAGAAAGCAACTAACCACCAGAAAAGAAAAATAAGATTACCAAATTCACTCTTCATCATCATTATCACCGTCGACGTCCACATGTTATATTGGTCTTCATGGAGTTTGGATCGAAACCTGTTTGCGTCATATGACGGAGTGGCCGGTTCCCTTTTTTTCTCTTTTTAAACAAAGACATCTTGAGTTTTTGATATATAACACACACCGTATGCAAAGTACAATCACAACACCAAACTTAAAGTTTGGACGTATGAGTAAGAAAAGGAAATATGAAGTTAGATGAAATAAGAGGAAGTGGAACGTGTATATAATATGTGATACAAGTGAAGTGTGCATGTGCTATTATAGTGAAGTGAGGTGGGAATTATGTGGTTGTGAATGCATGATGGTGTATGTGGTGTGCATGTGTGCAGTGGAAATGAGTGAAAAATAAAAGCTAAATGCCAAAGTTAAAAATCATGAAAGTTGAAATCATGATGCATAGAGGTAACATATAAATTTGCATGCTTTCATGCATGTGAAGTATGACAAGTGCAGAACTTGGAAAGAGTAATATGCATGCTAGGTGTGTGGTTGAATTGATGTGTCGAGCATGCCTAATATTGAATTTTTAAAAGATAAGTAATTCATCGGAGTAGTTAAAAAAAGCAAAAGGTAAAAATGCATGCAATTATTTTGAATAACTTTTTACTAAGTTAAAAATCAAGAACAGAAACAAAAATTAAAAGCTATTGGAGAGAGGATGCATTACTGAAAGTGAGAGAGTCATCCAAGGGCATATTTTGCTTAGCGCTGGGCGCCAGATAGTGAAGTTGGGCACTACCCTTCAAAAATCTCATCGAAAGCGACGAGCTTAAGTCCAAGGCATTGGGTGTTGGGCACCGAAACTTGAAGACAGGCGCAAGCTCTTGAGGTGCCATCGAAGGCGCCTGACTCCCTCTTTGGGCGTTGGGTACCACCCTCCCTTTTTTTGAAAGATTGAAAACACTTTAAAAGAAAAAAGTGAGAAGGAAAAGAAAAATACTCTAATGCAATAGAACAGAGAAGAAGAAGAATGTAATAGATTTAATAGAATGCTTTAATGAAAAAAAAAAGGAAGAAATACTAACTGTAGTTCGGTTGCCTCTCAATAAGCGCTCTTTTGACGTCACTAGCTTGACGTATAATTCTGCTAGGTTGGAAGTTGGGTTGCTTCACAGAACCTTCTTTCAATGTCATCCTCCATTAAATGTGTAGCATTCAGCTCCTCTTCTGTCTCGAAATTCATATGCTCTAGAGGGTTTTCAATGGCTCCTTTATCAATAGTTTCTTAGACTAAGGATTCAATTAGGTAAATTGTCATACAGCTTTTCTGATTTACTAGGGTGTTGTATAGTTTTGAAAACATTCAAAATCATTTGTTCATCATGCACCCTTAGTGTTAGCTCACCTTTTTAAATGTTTATAAGTGCTCATTCGGTGGTTAAAAACGGTCTTCCTAAAATGATGGAAGCATCATCATCTTCTTTTATGTCGAGGATCACAAAGTCAGCAGGGAATATAAACTTTTCGACCTTGACCAATGCGTTTTCTGTGATCCTATGTGAAAACTTCATTGATCGGTCGGCTAGTTGCAAGGAAATTCTTGTTGACTTCACTTTTTCAATTTGTAGCTTTCTCATCATGAATAGGGGTATCAAATTTATGCTTGTCCCTAAGTCACAAAGAACTTTGCCAATGGTGACATCTTCAATGGCGCAAGGGATTTGGAAACTTTCGGGATCTTTTAACTTCTGTGGTAGTTTCCTTTGAATAATAGCACTACACTCCTTGGTAAGAATCACCGTCTCATCTTCCTTGAAGGTTCTTTTCTTGGACACCAGTTCCTTCTTAAATTTGGCATAAAGTGACATTTGTTCTAAGATTTTGGTGAAATGAATGTTAATTTGCAACTTCTTGAACACTTCCAAGAATTTGGAGAAGTACTTCTCTTAATTCTGTTTTTGTAGCCTTTGAAGATATGAAATTCTTAGTTCATTGGCCTTTACATTCTCTTTCTTGGTCTATGTTGGTGAAGGAGTGTTTTCTACCTCTAGTTCTCCTTCTTTTTTTCTTCTGACAGCTCTTTGGTTTTCTTCTCATCTTCCTTGAGAACCTTCTCGTTAACCACCATTCCGCTCCTTAGGGAGATAGCCTTGCATTCCTCTTTAGGCTTTGCGATTTGTCACTTGGAAAGGAATTAACTGGCTACTCTACCAATTACTTGACAATTTGTCCCACTTGCACCTCTAGGTTTCTAATAGAAGCTTCTTGATTTTTTAAATTTGCTCTTATTTTTTGTATTAAGCTTTGGGTTTCTTGCATAAAGGTGGCAGTGGATTAAGAACATTTCTCTATAGCAAGCTTAAGCGATGATGGTTTCTGAGGGTTGGCTTGCTGTTGGTATGGGACATTGAAGTTTCTTTGTGCTTAATTTTTCCGACCACAATTGGGGTGATTCCTCCAGCCAAGATTATAAGCTTTTGAGAACGGGTCGTTCTCTGCCTTTGAGGAATGTCCCATGAAATTCACTTACTTAGTAGATAAATGAACTTCCTTGCACAATTCACACCCTTCACTTGGATGTGTTCCTCCACATAAGTCACACGAGGCTTGGGTTTCACTGGCTGAAACTTGCCTCTGTTCTAGTTATTTTGTAAGTGAAGAAAGTTGTTAAAACATAAGTCTATTTTGTGCTAGAATTGAATTCATGGTGTCTAATGCCATCACACCCTTTTTAGTGGTCCTTTCGAATGAATACATGAAATTATTAGCCGCCACTGTTTTGATTAGATCCAACGCCTCCTCAGGTGTCTTCTTATGTAAGGAACCTCCTATTGATGAGTCGATCATGGTTCTTGAGGCTTGGGAGACTCCATCATAGAAAGTTTTGAGATTTGGAACCATTCGAAAAAGGCATGGTGTGGCCATTTTCTAAGCACTTCGGTGTACCTTTCCTAAGTTTCAAAGAGTGATTCACCCTCCTTTTGGGAAAAGAAATTGATGTCATTTCTCAACCGAGCTAACTTTTGGGGTGAAAAATATTTAGTTAGGAATTTGCAAACTAAATCATCCCATGATGTAATGCTACTCAAAGGTTGAGCTTGGAGCCATTATATGCCTCTATCTCTCTAAGATAATAGAAATAGCCTTAGTTAGATGGTTTCAAGGCTAACTTCATTACTCTTTACTGTGTCACATTACTGCAGAAAACTAGCTATGCAGATATTAGGATCCTTTTGAGGGTTACCATCGAATTGGTCTTGTTGTACCAATTGAATTAGTGAGGGTTTTAGTTCAAAGTTATTTTCTTGAACCGTAGGTCTCACTATGCTACTTCCACAGCTATCAGTGGTGGGTGTGGTGTAATCACTAAGGGTCCTTCTTACATTGTTGTCATCCTCTGCCATTCTCTCTATATCTTCTTTTCTAGCCCTTGATTTCTTCTTTAGTTTTTCAAGCGTCTTCTCTATTTCAGAATCGAAGAGACTGTAATCTTTTTTCCCTTGCATGGACAAAAACAAAAAAAATAAAATGCACGTGTAGAATAAAAAAGAAGAAAGGACAAAAAAAGAATAAATAGAATAATAAAAAAATAAAATAAAACAAGATCAAATTTAGTGATTCAACTGGATGTATGTTGTCAATCTTAGTTAATCCCCGGCAACGGCGCTAAAAATTTTGAGTAAAAACTTGATACGCTCGAATATTGGCAAGTGCACCAAATCGCTCTAAGTAATAGCATAGTAAGAAGATATCGTTCCCACGAGGATTAAAGGATTGAATCAAGCAACTTTTAGTTGAACCTCTAGTTAGATCAATCAAACCTTTGTAAGAGGATGTGAATCTTGGAAATAGAATCTTGAAGTAATAAAGAACAATGAAGTAGAGTGTTTGATTGTCAATGAGAGAATGTTTATGGATTTGGAAAGTAATCAATGAATGAGATGTTAAAGACTTCAGAGATGTTTAACTTTTAGAAAAAGTAATGCTTATTTTTTCTTACTTTAACTCATGCAAAACCACTTTCAGGGCAAATCATATCTAACCAAATTCCATATACTTGGCAATTTAATTTTTCTTTAACTTATTTAATCGCAAATTTCTTGGTCAAATAATTAAGAAAAGAAGTTAAGCACGGTTTCAATTTAAAGCTGCACAACTTTCAAAATACTATTCCTAGCCAAGTTAAAAATTATGAGAAAGAGTTTCAAACTAATCCCGATATTAAATTTTTCAAAATAATAATAGAATCCAAAATAGAATTAAAATATTTTCAATACTTCTAACCATTAAAGATGAAGAACGAGACTCAATATTAAAAAAGTATTAATGCATTAATCAAAATAAAGAAAACACTTACATTACCAATCCGTAAAATTAAACAGAGCTCCTAACCCTTAACAAGAGAGGTTTACTTACTCATGATAAAAAAAAAACCTAAAACTAATGAGATGTTAGATGGATCCAGTTATGATTCAATGATGGATGATAGATGATCCTTGTGAACCATGCATTCACTTATTTATATTCTACTTCTAATCTAGAATTCAAATTCAAAAACTAAATCTAATTTTATCTTTTGAAGGGTAAGATATATAAAAATAACAATTCAAATTTAATCTAAAACTAAATCTTAATAGGCAAATTTTATCTTTCTGGAAGAAGTTAATGCTAACTAATCATTCAAATCTTGAATATTTTGAGTTGAATTAGAACTTTCTGAGATAAGACACTGGACTTGGCACTGGATTTGGATGATTGGTGCCTAACTTGAATGCAATTTCGGGCCATTGGGAGTGAAAAATCACTTGAAGGTGAGCTCCGAGAGTTGGCGCTAGGCGCCCATGTTATGGCCCTCATCGGGCACCGGGCTTGAGTCATGGAAGTAGGGCACCAGCCCTTGAGCACCTTTGAAGGCGCTGGGCTTGGAGGTTTAGGCACTGGGCTTGGTGCTTTGGAGTTGAGCGCCAGTTTCTGGTGCTAGACTTGCATGCTCCAAGTTGGGTGCTCTACTTGGGCGCTGGGCTTGATTGGTTGGCGCTGGGCTTGAGATCCTTGAAGCCTGGCGCCAACTTCTCTTCCTCTCCTGAGAGTGCACTCTTATGTTTCTTTGTTTGTTTATTTTTCTCCTAATTACTTTAAATTAATCCTAAAAGCAATCATTCTAAAACAACTCAAATATATGATTAGTCATAGAAACTTCACTAAACACATAAGAACTATGATTTAAACTTAAGTAATTTATTCAGAAAGACATATAAAAATGACTAAAAATGCCTAAGCATCAAACCTCATAAATATTATGTTTTTTTATCATCTCTCTATGAACTGAAATATTGATTTTGATTTTAAATTTGATAAAAGTTAAAAGAGAAAAGTCATAGCGAATACCGCTATATTAATGAAAAATATACATTTTTCATCTACAAGTGCTATCTTTTTCTACGGAGGGAGTCGTGGTGGTGGAGGAGTTGGCAAAAGCAATTATGTGATGTTTTAGATAATGGTAGTTGTATTGTGGGCACAAATAAGTTTTGATCTTTTAAATCTTGTTAGAAAAAAAATAGTATTTCAAGATGTTGAAGAAGATGATAATAGGAGTAATTTAGAAATTTAATATGATTTTAATGAAATTAATAAAAAATTAATGATTGAATATTTTTGTTAAATACAATTCATTATTTATAGATATAAGAGAAAAACTCTAAACGGTCCATGACAATTACTTCGAAAGACAACGAAGTCCTTGACAAAAAAAAATACCCAACTCGGCTTCTGAGCTTTACTTTTATGGGATTGATTAGCCCCTGAGCAAAAAAAAGTCAATGTTGTTTTTTTTTTTTTTTGCACAATGGCTAATCAATCCTAAAAAAATCAGGGACCAGGTTGAGTATTTTTTTTGTCAAAGATCTCGTAGTTTTTTCGAAATAATTTTCAAGGACCGAGTTGGATATTCACTCTAGATATAATATTAGTTTAATTTTTTTCTGATCAATTTTGTCAAGGTCTAAATCTTTTATGATTAAAAATGATTATTTACTCTTTTATTTATATACAAAGAACATAAAATAATAAAAATGAAAAAATAGTCTAGATATTGAATATTACACTACTTCTTTGAAGCATCTTCTAAATAAAATTCATTTGGAATGAAATCATTAAATTTTAAAGATGAAAATATATTAATTTTCTAACCATGTACACAAAAAATTTGTCAAAATATAACTTTTAAACCTTTTTTAAGAGTATTTTTCCTATATTTAGTCATTTTTATCGAATTAATACTATCTTTTAAGAAACTTTTTTTTTTATGATTATCATTTTTGTGGATTTCAGTTTTTCGGCGTATAAATTTTTGGAGTTTAGCTAAATAGAAGAAAAATCTTTATTTCCCTCCAACATTTTTTTGTGTCAGAATTTCCCTCCAACTTAATTAGCTATAATGCTATATGAATGGTCGCCAAACCCTGCTGGGCTTCGGAAATGGACCAACAACGATCATCATTCATTAATGTGTAGCTGGGCTGGTCCATTTGCATGTAAGAAAATTGAATGGATGTTAAATTCTATCGTAGTGTGGGGAGAGCTTGGGCCCCTCATGAAACTCCTAAAAGAAATAAGTAGTGTACATGTAGAGATATAGATTAGTTCGCCCCAAAGTCTTAATTATGACATCTATTTCAAAAAAGGTTCATAAATTACACTTAATGCTTACTATATTATTTATGATATTTTATTTCAAGTAATAGCTGCCTTGTGTGATTTGAGTGGTCCTAATAAGCCGAATAAACTGTGGAGGGCCCAAATCAACTACTGAGGTTGGTAATAAATAGGCTATAGTGTTTAGTTTAAACGTTAAGTTCTCTTTTATTTATTGTTCTTTTTATTTTGGTTTTGTTTTGAGAATTTTTTAAGAAATATACGGTAAAAAAACCATCTTTTGAAATTTTATCCATAATCTTTTTAATTTTCATAATTCTAAAATATAAATTTAAATCAGTCGTTTAGACCGATCAAATAAAAAATAATAAAAAATTTGATTCAATAAACTTAAAGGACCGTCAAAATTAAAAATCTTTTCAAAACAAAAAATTGGTCAAAAACCAATCAATCGAACCGAACCATGATCTTGTTGGCTTTTACAAAATTCTCCAAAACAACCTTATTTTAGTGATAAGAAGAAAAAAAAAATCCTAAAATCCTCTATTCCTCTTGTTCTTCCCTGACCAGTATGACATAACTACTCCCAACTTGTTCTCCCACCCCGGTCTCCTTTGCTCCAGCTACTAAGCTGGCCAGTCATCCTCACTTTCTTCTTCAGTCGCCGCCACCTTTCCAAGTCCGCATCTGCTTTGCCATCATCACTTTCTTTTCTCCTCCATCGAGTTCTATCTTGCTCGCTTCTAGTAGTGGTAGTTCTCTATAGTCATTTTTTTTTTCTTTTTTTTTTAATAGTACATTTAGTTAGTTCTTGATAGTTTTGTTCTTGTTGTTCAAATATTATTTTTTATTTAATTTTTAGTGTTATTTTTTTGTTGTTGATTGTTGTTGTATGTTCTTAATAGTTCTAATTGTTGTTGTTTGTTCTTCTTCTTCTTGTTGTTGTTTTTTTTTTTTTTTTGAAAATTAGGAGTGAGACTCGAACCCAAAATTTCTAAATAAGGATGGGATAATATACCATTTGAACTATAACTCGTTGGCTGTTGTTTTCTATTGTTACGGCTAATTGTTGCTATTTTTTAATTTTACAGTGCTATTTGTTTATTTTATTGTTGTTTTTATGCTATATTTTGTATTCTTGTGTTTTGTGCAGCTTAAATTTTTGTATTCTATGCGTTGTGTTTTGATTATTTAATTATGGTGTTGTATTATTATTGGTTATTAGAATTAGTTTTAGTTATAAGTAAATATGTGGTAAGTTTTTTGTAGATTTTAATTATTGATGACAAACTTTAATGTTAGTATTTAATATTTAGATATTTTTTTTATTATTTGGTTTTTGAATTTCTAGTTAAAAAATTATAACATTTTAATTTGATGGTAATCAGTGGCTAAGAGAAGGGGAGGTTGAATCTTAGCTTCCTTTTTCGCAAAGTATTACTTTTACTTTTCAACAAACTTCAAGAGATATTTTCACTTTTGTCTCGTAACAAGTTGAGAGACATTTTTCATTTCGTCTCCTGAGAACCAGAAACAGAAAAAAAGCAGAGAAGAGAGAATTACACCAAGATGTATTCTAGTTCAGCTGCTAAGTGCAATGCAGCCTATATCCAGTTTCCATCACAACAGTGACGGAATTTCACTATCTTTAACAAATTACAAACACCAATTCTTTTCCTAGGATCTACCCAATCCTATCTGGGACAAATCCAGATTCTAATCCCAATCTGAATTTGACTTGGACTCAAACCAAGCTTTCAACAGCAAAGTGCTAACCCAACTTGCAAGAGAATCCCCACAGGATCATGAAACATAACATAAAGATGTACAAAGAAACTCTGAGATATCTATGGCTTTTGTTCTAATATTGCTCACTGCCTTTTACCTCTCACTGGCATTTTCTTATAAACCTCACCATATTTGCCTTTTACCATGAGACTTAGATGGACAATACTAAGAAAAACAAAACAAAATGAACACCATTGAAGGAGAAGAACTCAGGAAGCTCGGGTAAATATGAGAACTCTGTGCTTTTTTACTTACTCTCCTTGATCTCAACCCTTAGCCGTTCACCTTTAATATAGAAGGAGAAGCTTCCAAGGTTGAAACCAATTCAACCAACCCAGCAGCTTCTTCTCCAACTTTAGAGCAGCAGCGGTTCGAACAAAGAGGAGAGAGAGGGAACCTGAACCTGCTTGCATGTACCTCTCTCATTATTTCTCATGCATCTTCTTCAATTTTGGCCATTGATCTTGACTTTGACCCCAAGATTTTATTCTGAGTGTTGATGAGCATCTGACCTAGGACAGCTTCAAGCTTTTCATTTTTGCTTCTTCCCTACCTGAAACTCAGATGCTATCTTCTTCTTAGTGGAACAAAAACAGAAATAAACTTTTTACTAAGGTAGATCTGCTTCCTGACCAAGGCCAATCCTTTTCTTTTCTTGGCAACAAAATCTTGAAGCCTTTCTTCAAATCTTTCCCTTTGTAGAAAATATCTTTCTTAGTCTTTCTTCATAGCCTTTTCTCTGAGGCTTCATTTTTCTTTTATCTTCTTTGATAGATGTGACCGAAGCAGGGGAGAGAAAAGAGAAAAGGAAGGAAGCTTTCGGTGGAAGCATTAAATAGAATTAAACCAAATTGAATTCCCACTTCCATTACCCAAGACATAAAGTAACATGTAAGACTTTTGGTTACCAAGGAATGAAGTTAATTGAGTTGAGATTTGGGTTCCAGTAACCAAGACATGGAGCAACCGAAGCATGCTTTGAAATCCTTGGGCCATTTCTTTCTTTTCTTTTGATTTGTCAAAATTAGTTCATGGGCTATTGATTTGGATTTGTCTCTATCTCAATATTCAGCCACTTGATTGGTTTAGTTTTGTACAAGGCTAAATTAATTCATTGATCAAAGTGGGCTTGTTTAGCTTTTTGGCCCATTATGAAAACTGATTTTCCTGCACACTAACAAAAATATTACACAAACCATTGGAAGTAATTAAATAAACACTTAATAATTCTTTCTAATAATGTTTGTTCATCATATTAATTTTGACATAAGTTTTCCAAACTCAACAATCTCTCCCTTGATAACAAATATTATTAAATACAATTGGAAGAATTAGGATAGATAACTTCCCTTTGAAATTTTGCCAAAAACTCTCCCTTTCTTTTATTCAATGTGCTCCCCCTTTATGTCTGCCTGATTAACAAAATATTTCAAGAAAGCAAATACTGTGTACAAGCTCCAAAGAGTTCCTAAATAATAAAATTTCAAGAATTTGCAATCTTTAAGACCGAGCCATATTTTCACAAGAAAATGCTTATCACACACCTTAATTATCAAACACCTTAATAAAATTCCAAAGTACAGAGAGCACATATGCACTTGAGCAAATATATTTATCAATAAAAATTAAGGCTCAAGTTGAAATTAATCCTCTAAAAAAAACTTCCAAAGCCAAATCAGATCAGAAAAACAGAGTATCATAGGACAAAAACAGTTTCAATTAAGCCTTTTCTATCCCCCTGTTTGTTTTTCTCTCCCTTTTGTCATCAAAGAGGGACACCTACAAGCACAAGAGAGCCAATAGTGCAAATCATAATGATTCATGCATAAAACAAAACAGTATCAAAGTTAAGTTTAGTATAGTCATCCATGACAAAAGAAAATAGTTCAATTGTGTCAAATATAAAGAGAGCAAGATAAAGTGTATTCATCATCAGTAGCAGTAGGGAGCAAGCTAGGCATCAGAAGATTCAGCATCATATTCTATAATGTCCTCTTCTTTTTCGGAATGATCCACGTCCTTGTCCAAATAATTAATGAGCAAATTTATCCTATCATGAGACTTTTTTCAAGCTTTTTCATTTTCAAAGGCATGCTTCCTTGCATCTTTGTAGGATTTCTCCATCAGCTTGGACATGGTTGAAAACTCTAAAATAAGATTTTTAACCATTCCAGAAAAGAGATGCTTGTATAATTCAGATGTTTCAGAGGCAGAAGGAAGACTTTCATCTTCACTTTCAGAGAACACGGAGGCCTTTGAACCTTTGGCCTTTTTTCCTTTAGCAGATTCGGGTACACCCCCACCTTTGATCATAGAGACCCTATTCTCCACAGGCTCATTACTGAGATCAACTTGAAAATACTCAGACACACAAGTTAAAAACATGCCATAAGGCAAATTGCTCTTTTTATCACTTCGGACACAATTCCACATGTGTTGGATCATCAGATAGGCAAAAGATATAGGAACAGAATTCAGAATGGCATACAACACTAGGGTGTCCCAAACAGTCACCCTTTGATAAGACCCACTATGTGGCATGATTATGTGGGTAATGATTCGGTGTAACAGAGCCCTAATAGGTCCAAGAGCCTTGTGTGTGAGATTAGTTCCATCCAAAGAAGAGAAATTTTCTCATACTCGAGCCAGGGCATCCTCATGAGTGATACCAACATGGTTATCCCATTTTTCAGCCATAAAGCCATGACCCCTACGTCCTCATAACCAAGTGCAGCACTAATTGTTTTCTTGCTTAAAGCGAAATGAGTATTTTTGACATATGAGTGAAGTTCACCTTCATGTAAAATCAAATTGGCATAAAACTCACACAATAAGTTTGGATAAACCGGTTTTCTAATTTTGAAAATGGAGGTCCATTTTAAATCATGAAAATAGGATTGAAAATCAATTCCTTTATGAGCAAGGGTTTCAAGATCAACAACAAAAGAAACACACAACTTTTGGTTTACCAAAACATGATTGTGAAATTCATAGGCTACACAAGATATGAAACGATAGGGATCATAATGAGAGTGAGATTTATCATATTTGTTTTTGAAGTCCAGAGAGTCAAGTTTAGGAGGCTCTCGGGTGTTCTGAAGAACAGTGCGCTTTGTTCCTCGAGAGGGACGCTGAGAGGGGGCAGAATGTCCAGAAGGGTGTGGAGTAGAACACCGTGGAGGTGAGGGACAGCGAGGAGGTGAATCATCTTCTTCATGCATGGGCTCTTTACCCTTCGTTCCTTTCTTCTGGGAGGAGGCCGCTTCCTTGTGTGGTGTTGAACCTTTTGGATGAATAACCTTGCGTGCCATAGACTCAGAGGACTGTGATGTGGGTGAAGAGGAGGAGTGTGAATGTATGTGAATGTGAGTGTGAGTTTGTGGCTGTTTGGAGGACGGAGGATTTTTGGGAGGGATTGGTGTTCGGGTACTCCTTCTTGTGGGAAGTTTCTTTCTCATCTTGAATGAAAAGAAATAAAAACAGAGAAGATGAAGGGAGTAGCAAAGAGAAAGGAAGGTGGAGAGAGGTTAGGTGTAAACCATCATAAATGCATAGTGGAGGAAATCTCTTTTAAAGCAATAGCATTTAATGAAACAGTGTTTAATAAAGGAATTTAGAATTAAATCATGATAATTGAAAAGACTCTTCCATGAAAAGAGGGAAGAAGTTGATTTTGACAAGACTTTTAAAAGATATAATGTGAAAGCCCCTTTTAAAATTAAAAAAAATAAGAAAAAATATATGAAATAAAAAAATAATGAGCCTGTATCATAGAATAGACCCGGGGTGGTTGAACTGGCTTAGGTCCAAAGTACCAGATTTCTTGTCTCCCCCTTTTATGAAATGTTTATCACTTGCCCAGATTTGTCTCCCTGCTATCTACGAGACAAAAACACACAGAGAGCAGAAAATCACCATTTATCTAACAGAATTGAAATCCCTTGTTCCCAGATTATTTCTCAGCAAACAAAATCTATCCTCATACAATGGTTTAGTAAATATGTCAGCCAGTTGTTTTTCCAATTTTACAAATTGAATATCAATAGTACCCTTTTGCACATGTTCTCGAATAAAATGATATCTTACTTCAATGTGCTTAGCTCTAGAGTACAACACATGATTTTTTGAAATGTTTATTGCACTCATGTTGTCACAAAATAAGGGAATACTATTAATTTTCAGTTTCTAATCCTCTAATTGAGTTTTAAGTCATAAAAGTTGTGAGCAACAAGCGGCCGCAGATATATATTCAGCTTCAGCCGTGGATAGTGCAACAGTGGCTTCCTTCTTGCTTGACCACATGTTTAGTGAACTTCCAAGGAAGTAACACATTCCGGAAGTGCTTCTTCTATCCACTCAGTCTCCCGCATAATCTGCATCACAAAACTCTACTAGCTACTTCACAGAACTCATTAGATTTTGGATACCATAAATCAAGATCACATGTGCCTTTAATGTATCTAATGATTCTCTTAACGGCCGAAAGATGTGACTTTTTTGGGTGAGCTTAGAATCTAGAACATACACCCACACTTTGAACAATGTCTGTCCTAGAGGAAGTAAGATACATAAGAGATCCTATCATTCCTCTATACCTTGTTTCATCAACATCTTTTCCATTTTCATCATTGTTAAGTTTAGTGTTTGGATGCATGGGAGTACCCATAGGTTTGGAGTTTTCTAAACCAAATTTCTTAATAAATTCTTTGGCATATTTTTCTTGGTGAATAAAAATACCACTAGGAGTTTGTTTGATTTGAAAACCAAGAAAGAAAGTCAATTCTCCCATCAAACTCATTTCAAACTTACTAGTCATTAGTTTTCCAAACTCTTCACACAAGGATTCATTAGTCGATCCAAACACAATGTCATCCACAAAACTTGAACAAGTAAGATATCATCATTAGTTTCTTTTATAAATAAAGTAGTATCCGTAGTACCCTTTTGAAATTTGTTTTTCAACAAGAAAGCACTAAGCCTTTCATACCAAGCTCTTGGAGCTTGCCTAAGGTCATAAAGAGCCTTAGAGAGTTTAAAAACATGATTTGAAAAATCTTTATTTTCAAAATCGGGGGTTGAGCTACAAATACTTCTCTATCAATAAATCCATTTAAAAAGGCATATTTAACATCCATTTGGAACATTTTAAAACCCTTGTGGGCAGCATAGGCAAGAAGCAACCGAATTGCTTCCATTCTTGCTACCGGAGCAAATGACTCATCAAAGTCAATGCCTTCCTCTTGATCGTAATCTTAGGCCATTAATCTAGCCTTGTTACGCACAACACTACCATCATCACGCAATTTATTTTTGAAAATCCACTTAGTACCGGTTACCTTTTTATCATTAGTGTACGGTACAAGTGTTTAAATCTCGTTTTTCTCAAATTGGGACAGTTCATCTTTCATGGCTTTTACCCATGAGGGGCCTTTTAGAGCTTGCTTCACATTGCGAGGTTCCAATTGGGACAAGAAGGCAACATTGCTTGTATCCGCTTGCTTCTTGCTTGAGGATCTTGTGGTTATGCCTTGTGAAGGATCACCAATGATGAATTTATGAAGGTAATCTTTCAAAAACTTTCATTCACGTGGCTTTTGAGAAGAGGTTTTGCCTTGACAAGTTTCAGATGAGCTCTCTATTCTGGATTCTCTGGCTTGGTCAGGAGATAAAATGGAAATGTCTCTTCCGATCTGAAGAGAAGTTTCTGGACTGACAGTTTCAACAGCTGGGACAGATTTGGAGTTTGTTTGATTTTCTTGAGGGCTTGCTTCAGCTTCACTTACTGCATCATCATCTAAGATAGAACTGGGTATAGAGTTAGCATCACAAAAAGATACATGTATGGACTCTTCAATAGTTCTATGTTCTTAAGGTAAACTCTATATGCTTTGCTAGTGGTTGAGTATCCTACAAACATTCCTTCATATGATTTTGGATCAAATTTACCAAGATTTTCTTTGTTGTTAATTACAAAATATTTGTATCCAAAAACATGAAAGTACTTGACATTAGGGGAGTTCCTTTCCAAAGCTCATATGGGATTTTCTTCAAGCCTTTTCTAATGATGGTTCTATTTAGGATATAACAAGCTGTATTTACAGCTTCGGCCCACAAAAATTTTGGAACATCATTTTCACAAAGCATTGCCCTAGTCATTTCTTGAAGGCTTCTATTCCTTCTTTCAACAACCCCATTTCGTTGAGGTGTTCTAGGGCATGAAAAATTATGTGCTATTCCAAAATCATCACAAAAGCTTTCAAAATCTTTATTTTTACATCTTTTTTCATGGTCACTTCTTATGTGAGCAATTTTTAAATCATTTTCATTTTGAATCTTTTTATAAAGAGAATAAAAGACATAAAAAGCATCATTTTTATGAGCCAAGAAAAGAACCCAACCATATACTTGAATAGTCATCAACCACTACCAAACCATAGTGTTTACCTCCCAAACTTTGAGTTCTAGTGGGACCAAACAGATCAATATGCATCATCTTTAATGGCCTTTTAGTAGAAATTCTATCTTTGGGTTTAAAAGAAGATTTTACTTGTTTGCCTAATTGACAAGCTTTGCAAGTAATATCTTTATCAAATTTGACATTTGAAATTCCTCTAACCAAATTTTTCTTAACAAGCTTAGAAATTTGGTACATGCTTGCATGTCCCAATTTCTTATGCCAAAGCCATTTTTCAGATTCAATATATGTAAAATATGTTACTTTTTTATCTTTTAAATCCTCTAGAGTAAGTCCATACACATTGTTGCATGTTTTTGCTTCAAACAAAACATCACTGGATTTTTCCCAAACAATTAAGCAATCTAATTTTCTAAATATAACCAAATATCCAAGATCACATAATTGGCTAATACTTAGAAGATTATGTTTCAATCCATCAACAAGTAAAACATCATTTATGAAAGAAGAGAAGTTCTTACCTACTTTACCTATGGCCACAATTTTTTCTTTTCCATTGTCACCGAAAGTAACAAAGCCTCCATCATACTCATTAAGCTTGATGAAGAATGTTGACTTTCCAGTCATATGACTAGAGCATCCACTATCCATATACCACATGTTATCTTTTCTCTTGGATGCTAGGAAAACCTACAAAAATGCTTAAGTGACCTTAGGTATCCAAATCTTTTTGGATCCTTTTATGTCAAACCATCTTCTTTGTTCCAAGCCATTATACTTACCAACAATCTTATAAATTTTATCACCAATCATTCTTTTACTTATGAAGCATTGAATGGAAAAGTGACCATCCCGATTGCATAATCTACAAAACCTTTTAGGTTGCTATTTTTTCAGATTGGTTGAGTTTTGAAATCTCATGTCATCCGAAGTGGAAGCCACATTAGCAAAAGAAGATTTTTCAAAAATAGTTTTTGAATTTTTATGAAAACCCAAACCAGCTTTGTCATAGAGAGGATTTTGACTAGTCAAAAGTTGATTCAAATTTTCAGAACTTTGAGCAAAGTTAGCTAGATCTTCTTTTAGGCTTTTTAACTCTTTATGCAACCTTTCATTTTTCTCAAAACAATTTAGATGTGCAATCACAGAATGATGGTATTCACAACTCTTAATTTCAGCCTTTAACCGCTTGTTTTCTTCAACAAGATCAACAGCAGTTTCGGCTTCCCTTAATTTATCTTTGAGAAAACCATTTTCTGTTTTTAGAATGGTAACTTGAGATTCAAGTTCATAGTTTTCATTTAAGAAGCATCTAATTTTTTCATTGAGATGATCTATCATAAGATGAAGATCTTCAGTAGTAGGTTCAATGAGACGTACTTCATCAGTTTGATTGGCCATGAGACAAGTTCGAGATTTGCTGTCTAATTCTTCTTCATCCTCAGAGTCGTTCTCCAAGTCTTCCCAAGATGCCATGAGACCCATCTTCTTTTCCCTTTTTGGCTTGTCTTCATTTTTCAGTTTTGGACAGTCAAACTTATAATGTCCAACTTCTCTGCAGTTGTCGCAAATGACCTTGCTTAAATCCCTCATAGGTTTCCTTGAACTGCCTCCTTTGTTTCGTTCCTTTTGCTTCATCATTCTCCTGAATTTCTTAGCAAACAAAACAAAATCATCGTTAGATAAATCATCACTGGATTCTTCATCTAGAGATTCAGTGACTGATTTGAGAGCAACTCCTTTCTTTTTTGTATCTTTTTTCAAATAGGTATTTTCAAAAGCAAGTAAGTTTCCTCTCAAATCATCATCTACTCTCAGCTATTACAATAGCTTTGGTTTCCCACTCTTTAGTGAGACATCCCAATATTTTCCTCACAAGCACAGATTCTAAATGTTTGATTCCCATAGCATCCAAGCCAGTGATGATAACATTGAATCTTTCAAACATTTCATCAATTGTTTCTCCTTCCTTCATTGAGAACATTTCGTATTCTCTGTTTAGCATGTCAATTCTGGATCTTTTGACTTGGGTTGTGCCTTTATGAGTAACTTGAAGCTTGTCCCAGATTTTCTTTGCTGTTGTGCATCTTAATACCTGTCGGTATTCCTCAAAGCTGACAGCACAATTTAACAGGTTGACAGACTTGGTGTTGAGCTCTATTTTCTTCCTGTCATCGTCATTCCAATCAGCCTCAGCTTTGGGAACACTCACACCATCAGCTCTTGTTGTGGTTGGAAATTGTAGTCCTTCCAGGATTATCTTCCAAAGTCTGTAATCTACAGACTGAACAAAAATCTTCATTCTCTCCTTTCAATAGCTGTAGTTCTTTCACTACAAGAAAATGAAACATTTGTAACAAAAAATTTGTATCAAATTTAAAATTGTTACAAATTATAGATTTTTTGTAAGAATAAGAAATTTTATTACAAAATATTTCAATATTTTGTAACAACTTGATTTCTTTTGTTACAAATTATGTTGGCTTTCGTATCGAATTGTTGTTTTGTTATAAAATGTTATAATGTTTTGTAACAAAAGATTATATTGTTACAAAAATTTAAAATATTTTGTAACAAAATATCTATTTGTTTCAAAAGCTCTAAATATTTCGTAACAAAAAATTAATTTGTCACAAAATACAATATTTTTGTAACAAGTTATTTATTTGTCACAAAATTCAAAGATTTTTTGTAACTAATAAAAAATTTTGTTTTAACATACTAAATGTAAGACTTTGAATTTTTAAAAATTAACATAATAAATTATTTATGATTTATTATATTTATTTAAGATTTTATATTCAAAAATTTATTTTATTAAAAATATTTAAGTCAAATTAATGATAATTTTGGTTTAAAATTATTTTAAAAATTAAATAATAAATTATTTATAATTTATTATATTTATTCAAAATAAATTTTTAGAGATTTATATATTAAACGGAGTATTTTTTATTTATAATTTAAAATAATAATAAAATAATATTTTAAGAATAATTAATTTAATTACTCTAATTATTAAAATTAAAATATTTATTTAAAAATAATTTAAAAATTTATAATTAAATAATATCTTTATATAACTATTATTAAATTAAAATTAATTTTTAGTTATTATACTATCCTTATTTTTATTAAAAATATTTAAGTTACCCAATTCCTAATCCTATCTTTTTCTTGTAAAACTCAGAATTTTCGAAAAATGTTATTATAAGTTAATTTTAATTTATTAAAGACTTTATTTTTAAAAATTATTGTATTAAAAATAATTAAATTAAAAATTTTACTTAATCTTATAATATTGAATAATTTTCTATATTTAAACGATAAAACCTAATAGTTATAGAAGAATAAGAATTTTATATGATTCGAGTTAAATAATTAATATTTTATAATTTAATACTCATATTTTGGAAAACAAAGAGAATTAATCATATTATGTTTAATTTTTTTTGAATTAGAATATTTATTAAAAGATAATTTATATATTAATGAACAAATAATATTTTTTTTAAAGATAATTTTATTAGATTAAACTTAATTTTTAATACCATTTTATATCCTAATTATATTGTCAATTGTCTGCAAAATGAAACCCTAATTTGCTAAATACTTCCTAAGACTCTAACCTTATTTTCCCCATTCCCTTCAGCCGCCACACTCCTTTCAACTTTCTCTTCCTTCCAAAATCACACACAAACCTAGCACATAGCAGCAGAAAAAAGAAAAAAAAAAGAAAAAAATCAGCAGAAAGAAAGAAAGAAAGAAAACGTTGAGGGAGAGAGAGGGAGAAACTGAGTTAGAGAAGAGAAGAGAGGAGAGGGGGACGGCCAGCACTGGTGGGCCGAGCTGCTCGCCACCATCGTTGCTAGCACCGACGCGGAGGAGGGAGCCAGAGGAGAAGAAGCACAACATTGCGGATGAAGCTCGCTGCCGCTGCACCACGCCTCGCGAACCACTGCTGCGTCGCGTCTGTCGTCGTCTTCGCGGGTTCCGGTCGCCATCGTCGTCTCTTCCATGAAGCCCGTCGTCGCCGTCCTTTTCGCTATGAAGCCAGCGCCGCCATCGTCATCATCACAGGCTGCTGCTGCGCGTGACGCCGCCGCCGCCGCCTCTGAGTCCGTCGCCGTCAAGCAGAGCCACGGGCAGAGACAGGATCCCTAGGTGAGAGAGAGAACCTGGGAGAGCCGCGACCAGTCACCGGCATCGTCTTTGTCTGAACCACCGCCAGATCCGCCGCTGCCGAAGCTTCTGGCTGCGCCTCTGCCGTCAGTGGAGCTTGCCGTTACTGAGATCATTGTTGCTGCTGCTCCAAGAGAAAAGTTGTTGCTACTAGGAATTAAAAACAAACGAAGGGTTTGTTGCGTTTAATTACCGAGTTTCGGTTAATTGAGGTAGGAAATTTTATTTTGAAATTAACTGTTTTAATTTATGAATGCTATGGAATTCTAGGGTTTTATCTTTTAGAACTTCTGATTAGGGATATTGTTTTTGATTATCAGAACTTGTGAATATTAGGGCTGTTGATTATTGTTCTGTGTAGTTTTTTTTTCTGATTTGTTACTTTTTTTACTTGTTCTGATTAGTAATTTAACATTATTGGAACTTCAAATTATTACTTGTTTTGGTTTTTAATTTGTTCTTAATTTAGTTGATGCTAGATTGATGCCCAACAAAATTCATTCATAATAATAATTATTTACATGTTCATACCATTGATTGAGTTGTTACTCTTGAGTTGTTACCCATAATTGAGTTCATACCACCATGAACTATTGATGAATTCTAATAGACAGCACAAAATAAAAACTGTTAGTAATGGAGGATCAGTTCATAATCTGAGTCATTGGATTGACAAAAATCTTTTCAGTAATGCAGTAGACAATAATTCATTCAATCTTACTGCTGTTTGTGATTATTCATGGTAAATGTGTTGCTGTCCTTTTATTCTTTGTGCTTTTGTGGCTTAATTGTGATTAGATTGTGACTGTCTTGATCAAATTGTTGAGGATTGTTGCCTCCAGATTTAGTTGCCCCAATTGAATATCTATAGTTTTTGTTTTCATGATTTGTTGGTTTGTTTGTGATTATTTAAAATTTGGAATGCTTTGGCTGGGTTGATATTGTTGCTGATTTTGAACCTGGACTTTAGCTTTGTTGCATTTTCATTTGAATTTCTGGATATCGTTGCTCTACGGCTTCAATTTTTATTTCACACGGCCTTCCACTAAACCAAGCTTTCAACATAGATTTTGGATCTTTACCGAAAACCTTTCTAGGAATATGAGATTTCACACTTAGTTGCTTCCTTCTCTTGAATTTACTGCTAAGAGATTAACTTGCTATCATTTCAAAATATTGTCAAGCATGGGTTTGGAAGGTGAGCTTTTATTCATGAGATTTATCACAAAGAAAAAGTTATCATATTGTTAAGAGCTATTATTCAACTTATGTACACTTTTATTAGATGGTTCTTATTCATGAGCTTTTATTTAATTCTCTAATTATCTATGACATATGATCTATTAATTATTCAATAATTAGTTTCCTGGTTTGAGTATTTAAGTATTAGATTTTGATATCATTATGAATAAAATTTATATGTTTTGTTTTTGAATATCACTTGTGGCAATGGCTTCTCAGTTTTCCGAGACAAAAGAAAATGTTACATGATCATCACTCATTTGAACATCATTCAGTGTTGTGTAAATATCATATTAACAACAATTTGATACTAACTATCTTTTTATTATCACATTTAATTATCTTATAATAGAAGGTATTTCACTGTTACCCTCTTTTTGTTCCTTCTACAGCTATTCTTTGAACTACTTGATAGTCTGCTAGAATACTACTCCTATGTGTTGCTTTACTGGTAGTCCTGACTTCACTGGCTTCACTAACTTCTATAAGGTAATAAATAAAGGCAAAAAGCAAATATGTTCCTAAACGTCTTGATTATTGTTCCATTGTTTTATACTTTTATGATATTTAATAAATTTCTTAAACTAAAATGCGTGTTTAGATCTGAGTCATGATTATTGTATCAACATGTCCTATTTTATTGTACTTCTCTCTAAAGGTTATTCATGGTAAGAATTTTAGAGTTTGTATTCATTGTTGAATAATACGAGTATAGGTTTTTGTTTTTTTCTGTGCATTTTTAAAGGAAAAATAAATCTTGCTTCTTAAGCTAGTGTTTTTTGTTTGGTGGTCTTTTCAGGTGTGTGGCACTTATTAGAACTTCTCCATGAGAAATGAGAAATGAGATATATGAACATGATGGAGTTTGTAATTTGTAGTTTACATTTTGGAGATTTATAATTCCTTATTTTTCTTGTCCTATGTATCTATCTAGTTGATTAGGATTTTTCAATATGTCTTGTTAGTTTGTACTTTAAAGTTTATATGTTGAAGATTTATAAAACAATATTAGTTAATGAAAGATATTTGAACTATCTATGTTATTATATATTATATAAATGTTGACTTGTTGAGTAAATTAGTTAATATATTAATTAATTAAAAAAATAATATAATTTGATAAATTATGTGTGTAATTTGTATTAAAAAAATTATTACAAAATAGTGTTTTGTAACTAAAGAAAAAAATGTTACAAAATCAAATTACATTTTGTAACAAAATTTTATGATAGGAAAAATAGATTGTCACAAAAAATACCTTGAAGATAAAAATTTGTTACCACTTTTGTAACGATTTCTAGTTTTTTGTATCAGAAAAATTTGTTACAAAATACCACTTTGAATTGTAACAGTTCTGTTTTTTGTTACAAAAACTTTTTGTAACGGGACATACTACAACGGCCCCTTTTTTTGTTACAAATATTGGTTTTTCTTGTAGTGTTTCCATTAAAGAACGGATGTCTGTTGCTTGATTGCCCTTCTGTCAGAGTATAGGCCACCATATTAGTACCACTGTTGTTCTCCATTAGGATCTTTTCTCCAAGCTGCAAAGTTTGATCTCTTTGAGATCAAGCTCTGATACCAATTGATGGTAATCAATGGCTAAGAGAAGGGGGGGTTAAATCTTAGCTTCCTTTTTCGCAGAGTATTACTTTTACTTTTTTAACAAACTTCAGGAGTTATTTTCATTGTTGTCTCGTAACAAGTTGAGAGACGTTTTTGTTTTGTCTCGTAACAAGTTGAGAGACATTTTTTATTTCGTCTCTTGAGAACCAGAAACAGAAAAGAAGCAAAGAAGAGAGAATCACACCAAGATATATCCTGGTTCAGCTGCTAAGTGCAATGCAGCCTACATCCAGTCTCCATCACAACAGTGACAGAATTTCACTATCTTTAATAGATTACAAACACAAATTCTTTCTCTAGGATCTACCCAATCCTAATTAGGACAAATCCAGATTCTAACCCCAATCTGAATTTGACTTGGACTCAAACCAAGCTTTCAACAGCAAAGTACTAACCCAACTTGCAAGAAAATCTCCACAGGATCATGAAATACAACATAAAGATATACAAAGAAACTCTGAGACATCTATGCCTTTTTCTCTAATATTGCTCACTGCCTTTTACCTTTCACTGACTTTTTCTTACAAACCTCACCATGTTTGCCTTTTACCATGAGACTCAGACAGACAATACTAAGAAAAAAAAACAAAATGAATATCATTCAAGGAGAAGAACTCAGGAAGCTCGGGTAGCTATGAGAACTTTGTGCTTTTTCACTTACTCTCCTTGATCTCAACCCTTGGCCGTTCACCTTTAATATAGAATGGGAAGCTTCCAAGGTTGAAACCGGTTCAACAACCCAGCAGCTTCTTCTCCAACTTTAGAGCAGCAGCAGTTCAAACCCAAACCTGCTTGCATGTACCTCTCTCATTCTTTTTCATGCATCTTCTTCAATCTTGGCCATTGATCTTGACTTTAGCCCCAAGATTTAACTTTGAGCGTTGATGAGTATCTGACCCAAGATAGCTTCAAGCTTTCCATTTTTGCTTCTTCCCTACCTGAGACTCAGAGGCTATCTTCTTCTTGGTGGAACAAAAATGGAAATAAACTTTTTACCAAGGTAGATTTGCTTCCTGACCGAGGCCGTTCCTTTCCTTTTCTTTGCAACAAAATCTTGAAGCCTTTCTTCAAATCTTTTCTTCTGTAGAAAATATCTTTCTTAGTCTTTCTTCATAGTCTTTTCTCTGAGACTTCATTTTTCTTTTATCTTCTTTTTTATGATAGATGTGACCGAAGCAGAGGAGAGAGAAGAGAGAAGGAAGAAAGCTTTCGGTGGAAGCATTTAATAGAATTAAACTAAATTGAATTCCCACTTCTATTACCCAAGACATAAAGTAACGTGTAAAACTTTTTGGTTACCAAGGAATAAAGTTAATTAAGTTGAGATTTGGGTTCCAGTAACCAAGACATGGAGCAACCGAAGCATGCTTTGAAGTCCTTGGGCCATTTCCTTCTTTTCTTTTGATTTGTCAAAATTAATTCATGGGCTATTGATTTGGGCTTGTCTCAATCTCAATATTCAGCCACTTGATTAATTTAATTTTGCACAAGGCTAAATTAATTCATTGATCAAAGTGGGCTTGTTTAGCTTTTTGGCCCATTATAAAAACTGATTTTCTTGCACACTAATAAAAATATTACACAAACCATTGGAAGTAATTAAATAAAAAACTTAATGATTTTTTTAATAATGTTTGTTTATCATATTAATTTTGACATAAGTTTTCCAAACTCAACATAGTTGATGTAATATTTTTAATTGGATTACATTTTAAAGTTTATATTAGAATATAATTATATTTTTTTTACATTTATGTATAGTTTATTTATTATGTTATTATAAAACAATTATTCGGTTTAATCATGATTGAATTTGTTGAACCATTGAACCAATACAATAATTATTCCTTGCTTCTATCAGTTATATGTCATTCTTTGAGTAAATGTTCATGTAGGTAGCGTTTGGTTGATATCGACATGGACATAGTAACACATGTCTCTTGTTTGATTTGGTGAGACACATATTTTTTATGGACATAGAAAGATACGGAGACATTAAATTTGTTTACATTTAAATAGTTGAGACACTGTGATACGCTAATTTTTTACTCTTTTACCTTTATTTAATTTTTAAATTTTTAAAATTTGTCCTTTCATCTTCTTGAACCTTTCTTTTTCTTCTTCCTCTCAAATTTAGCCACCAACTCTTCCTTTCTCATCAGTCACTATCCTCCTCCCTCTGCCTTCCTCTACCCGCACAAATGGAAACTCAACTGTCATCTCTTCCTCTCCTTTTAACGTCGCAGTCCGATTTGTCGTGCACTGTCGCGTTCCTCCGCCTATTCATGGACGCACATTCCTCCGCACTCTATCTCAACGCTGCTGTCGATGCTGCCTTACTGCGCTCTTTCTCTTCTAGATCCATTCTATCTCTTTTCCATGTCTTTCATATCCAAGTTCCTCCTTCCAAATCTTCTATGTCTCTCCCTTTTTTTCTTGATTTATCTCTTCTGATTCCACCTCCACCTCTCTTCTTCAAAGTAGTTGTTTCCGTCATTCTCTTTTTTGCTGCCATCTCTTTCTAGTTCTCTCTGCTTCTTCTTCTCTTCCTTGCAATCATCTTTTTCTTCCTCTGAGTTCTAGCAGTTTTATGTTTTCTTTAAAAAAAAAAGTATACATTTAATTTTTTATTTATTTAAATTTTGTTTAATATTTGATAAACTTTGGATTCTGGTCAACGATTATGAACTATAGAAGAAGATGAAGAAGAACACAGGAGAAAGCGTATTGCACAATAGAATTAGAATTATAAATTGGGAAGGGACTAAATTGGGTCTAAATTGAAATAAATTAAATCTATGTCACATAGTTATTGAAATTGTCCAACATGTAATAAAAGATGGTCACATCAGCACTCCGACAATAGACTTAGTATAACAGACTTAGTATAAAAAATAACAAAGAAATCATTATATATAGTGCCTAAAATTTTATCTAAGAAATCACTATAAAAAAATTTAAATGTTAAAGACTATTTCAAAAAAACCATTATCAGAATTTATTCCTCTCTGTTTATGTCTCATCCTGTATAGTTTTTCTTTCTCATCCACGCATCCTAAAAATTGCTATGCGAGAATGTATGTCGTATTTGCTTAGTTTTGTGCTTAGCTAATTAGGGACAGCTTTAAACTTTTATTTTCTCATTAAAAATAGTTTTGGAGTAGCAATGAAATTGCCACAAATTATGTTTCAGATTTGTTACAAATTAAGCGATGTATTTGTGATCATATTAACAAATAATTTGCAACGAATTGGTGATACTCTTTAGATAGCTAATTGGTCCTTCTTTTTTTTTTTTGGAAGTGTTCTGAAACAATTCTAGAGTAGAAGATTAAGTCTATGTAAAATAATACTACATTTCTTCGGTTAATATCATGTTTATACATACATATTGACTGCATTGATGCCTATCAATCTATCATGCACTCATGCGTTATTCTTCTGGTGTGCATCAGGATCTCATTGGCAAAATTCAAGAGCTTTGCAATAAGAGCTGGACGGCGAATTTGGCCATAATTCAACGGACCGGTAATGTTGCTCCTGACTACATGGCAAAAATACATACTAACTAACTATTTTGTTTATACTAACTCTTCTTCTTAGATTTTTATTTTGTTTCTGTTGTGTTTTATTTATAGTCACCCAAAAAAAAATACATACTAACTATGTAATTTAACTTATTTTTTACTCCAATACATTCTTTATTAGAAGTAAATATGATGTAGACCATTACATAAAAAAATTACTCCTTAGGACAATAAAATTTTGCACATAAACTATTTAAGTCATTATAAGATTAGCAATTGAGCTATCTCAAAGATAATATTGTGGAACCTGGGACCTTAAGCAGAAAGTAATCAATTATATAAAATTTCAAAGAGATATATAGGGTTAGTTATATTCAATACCATAACACATTGATTATACAATAATACAGTTGAGCATATTATTTATCCAATCAGATTCCGCAATGTGCAGAGATTTATGTTAAGCCAACAAAATATAAATCATGCGACACCATTTCCACAACCATAACTTGAATTGAATGCACCATTTACATATATAATAAGTATTGAGCATACATATAAATTATGATAAAAGTGGTCGGAAATCCTGGAAGTTGTAGGAATTGAACATATATCTTTTTTATCAGAATATATAATAATCCTGCTTAAGACTAATTAAACCAGTTATTATTGTTATTACTATTATTAACATTATTTCAGGCCAATTAAATAATGTTGCATGATGGATTACTTTGACTTGAAGGGAATGGCCCTGATCACAATTTGATGGTACAAAGCTGCAAGTGCTGCCCCAATGAAGGGGCCTACCCAGAAGATCCACTGCACCAAAATATCATCATGATTAATAATGTGAGGAATTGTTCTTTTTCTTTTTAAAAAAAAAATAACAACAATAAATTTCTATTTGCCACTTGTACTATATAAAAAGTTTTAACATATGGTCCAAATATCCAATGAAAGTGAAAAAATTATACTCCTTCAAAGCGGATTTTTTAAATTTCTAGTAATTAATAGAATTTGAAAATTAATAAAAAAAAAAAAAAAGTTAAGGAGGTAGAAGACTCACATGGTCATCCCAAGCTTGGTCCTTGTTGTAAACAAGGGCTGCACCAAGACTTCTAGCTGGATTGATGCCAGTTCCAGTGACAGGAATTGTAGCCAAATGCACCAAAAATACAGCAAAACCAATAGGCAATGGTGCCAAAATCTGACCAATTATTTCAAATTGCATGCAATTAATCCAAAATAAAATAAATAGAAGTAATGAAACTAACTATTCTAAAAATTTAAGTTAATAAAAAAATATACATAAATAGTTGTATATCTATTATGTACTTCACGTACAAATTTCTTTTTGAATTTGTATAATTTTTTTTTTATTTTTTATGGTATTCTCCAATCCGTTAGAACAATAACTAATTTATTATAAATCTAAATACTGCTAGCCAATAAGTAATTATATATACAGGTGAGATTTAAATACTGACCTTCACTTAAACTGTATTATTAATGAATTTAATTATAAAGAGTATATACTTACGGGAACATGGGAGTCTCTGGCATTTCTTTTGGCATCAGTGGCAGAGAAAACAGTGTAAACAAGAACAAAAGTGCCAACAATCTCAGCACCAAGGCCACCACCTTTGGAGTAGGTTCTGCTAACAGAGTTGGCAGCGCCACCAAGCCTTTCAAATTGGTGTGGCTGGAACCCCTTTACAACCAGAGCACCACAAATCGCCCCCAAACACTGAAAGATTATGTAGAACACTGCTCTTGTTAGTGACAGCTTTCGCGCCAAGAACAGACCAAATGTCACTGCTGGGTTTATGTGACCTCCTGCATCACCAACCAATTATATATATACACCTCATGCTTTAATAAACATTCTCATCCATTATTAGAGAACTAGTTTTATGTTTGTGAAAAAGTTTATTTTATATGTTTGAAATAGTTTCAACTTAATATAAAGATAAAATTTCACTCCTCTCCTTAGTGAGATGTTAAAATGACACTTCCATTTCTTCTATTTTATAAATGTACATTCTCCTTCCTTCTAACTTTTAAAAAATTTCCTCTATAATCCATTTTAATTTTTTTGTGTTAACTAATGTTAAATTATTTTTTTTAAAAATTTAATAATTATATTTTTTCTAAAATACCTTTAAATAATTTTTAATTATTAAATTATAATTTTATCAAAATTTTCGTTAATATTTTTTTTATATTTTACTATTGATTTTTCGATATCTATATATTATTTTAACATTAAATAAAAAATTTTAGTAAGATTATTTTTCAATATCAATATATATTAATTGTTATACATATTAACAGTGGTAAGATTTTTTTATTTAATCTTAAAATAATATATAGATATCGAAAAATTAATAGTAAAATATAAAAATAGTTGTTAACAAAAATTATTGAAGGGTAGGTATCTTAGAAAAAAATAATTTAATTATTAATTTTTTAAAAGTATTTTGGTAAAAATATAATTTAATCAATAAAAAAATTATTAAAGGGTATTTTGGTAAATAAAATTTTTGCTAATGAGTATTTTTTTCAAAAAATAACTTATTTTTTCTTAAAAAATGATAAAGTTAATATTAGTTAACACAAAAAATTTAAATAAATTAAAGAGGAGGTTTTTAAAATTTAGAAATGAGAAAAATGTACATTTATAAAATAGAGGAAAAAAATATTATTTTAATATCTCGCAGGAGAGGGGAGTGAAATTTTCTCTAATATAAATTAAGAATTTGATATACAACATATAAAGAAGATTTAATTCAGAACTTCGTATACCAAATAAAAAGGTATAAAAATAAAAATCGGAACTTCGTGCCTGGTCAAAATTTTTTTATTGAATGATTTGACATGATTTTTCAAATTCTAAAATCATATAATTGATTAATTTAATTTTAGTACTTCAATACAGTACTTCCAAATCAATCCAATTTCAAAATTAATTTTTGATATTTTGTACCGTATATAATATGTTGTATATGAAATTTACACTTCTGAACTTTATTACTTTTTAAATGGTTTGAAAAAGCAAATCAGAATCTAAAAACATAATAGCAAAAATGATGATTTAAAATGTTTAAAAAATGTCCAAAACACATTTTCCTTACTTATTTGTCAGAAGTAACATAAAATTTGCAAAATATGAAGTACATTTAGGCACATATATATAACATTATTTGAGGTTTAATTAGAAATAATAATAATAATAATAATAATAATAATAATAATAATAATAATAATAATTTAATTATTCTATTAATTTTTATAGTTTTATTAAATTTATAATTAATTCTCTATATTTTTTTTCAATTGTATTTCTAGTTTTTTACGCTACTTTTAATTTTGTAATTAGTTCTTTTTTACGTCAAAAACGTTAAAATTAATCGAATATTTTTTTAAAAAAACATGCGTCAAAATTTTAGTTAGACTTTTAATTATAGATATATTCAATTTATAAAAAAAATAATCAGTTAATTCTAATATTTTTTATAATTAAAGAATCTAATTACAAAATTAATAACAGTAATATACAACTCAATTAAAAAATATATATATAAAAAACTAATTATAAATTTAATAAACTATAGAAATCAACAAGTTAATTAAACCTATAATAATATATTTATATATACCTGAGATTCCAGCAGTACAATAGACAAGAGCAAAGATCATGCCACCAAAAGCCCAAGCAATCCCTTGAACACCAACAGTGTTACACTTGCTACTGGATTTAGCCACACCCATAACCGTCAACACTGTGATGTAGAGAAACAAAAACGTGGCCACAAACTCAGCTATGCATGCCCTGTAGAAGGACCAAGATGACAATTCACCAGCCTCAAACAATGGTGCTGATGGTGGTTCCTTATAGTCCTTCCCATCTTGTTCTGCTTGTGCTGCTGTTCCTATTGCTTGTCTCTCTCTATACCTATTTGCTCCAACTCTCACATCTTCATCTTTTCCCTCCATTATTATCGAATTATTTTAGTTACTCTTAATATGACTAGTTGGGGTGCCCTTAATTTTGATAATTAAGGGGTTTTGTGAAATGTGATCATGTGTTATGGGGAGTGGGGTGTGGGTATTTGTAGTGTGAGTTTGGGGACAAAGGTTGAGGACTTTGTAGGTGGAATATTTCGGTTGTGGTGGATTGTGATTTGTGAGTAGATTCAAAGATTATGACAAAGAAATTATTGTATAATTTAAAAGCAATCATGATACCTATACACTCAAAATTAGTCACTGCATATAGATAGCATTATGTATTTGATATTTTAAATTATTTTTATTATTCTGACAATTGATTATTTAGTTAAAAAAATGTATAAATCATCAGTATGTATAATGTATACAAATATATGATATTTTGATTTATTTTTGTGTGTAAATAATATTTTTAATTTAAAATAATATATTTAGTGTATGTTCTAAACATTATCTATTATATACTATAAATTTTTAATAATTTAAAATTATATTAAACAAAAATAAATTATTATGAATAACTTAAAAATATATTTTTAGAGGTATATAAATTTGAAACACTCAAAGTACTATAAAAGATTAGAAGAATTATCAAAATAGTTTTGCTAGAAATAAGAGTAAAGCTAATTTTAGCTAATTAGTTGAAAAGCAGATTCGTTAATTAAAAAAATTCTAATATCTTAATTTTTTTAATTTCAAAATAACAAATAAAAAAAGTTGACTTAATTTATATTGTAGTTGGCTTTCAAAAAATTTTTTTATAAAAAAAAATAAATTATGCACAAACTCAATGAAATAATTAAATGGTGAATTATCATCCATTTATACTTAAGTCATACCTATCTATTTATGCGATCATAACACCAATTATTTACCATACTAACAGATATCATAATCAATATTAAATATGTTCTTAATTAGTCACCAAAAAAAAATATGTTCTTAATTTCTAATTAATACTAGAAAGAAATTATTTTGCGACACTTCACCGGCCAACCACGTTTAGGCCTTGAAAAAATTCGCTTTTCTTTGCCGTCACAGTTGGAAAGTGCACTTTTCAGTCTCATTGTACTCATTCCTTTCGGAAAATTATTAGAGTGGAGTGTGCAATAATCCGAAGAAAGTAGTATATGTTAAGATAAAGTATGTGGATGATCACGATTGGTTTATCTTCTCTATATTGAAGGAACTTTTTTTTAAGATAATTAAAATAAATGAAGGTTGAAATCAAAACCTTCTCATGTGTATAAATAGTAGAAGCAAGGTTTGAAATAAAACAAGTAAGTAATAAGAAATCAATTCTCTCTTTATGTTGCAATCAAATACTCTTTTCTTTATATTTCTACTACAATTCTTTCTCTTCTTTTATTTTATAAGTATTTTAAATATTCTTTTCTATTACTCTTTACATATAATATTAATATCAATATTAATCATCTTTATTATATTGAGATAGTAATTGTAGTACTAGAGTCTTCTATTTATACTTATTTACTTTATTTTATAATTACATCTTCCTTATTTGTTTAGTTGTTTCACAACACGTTATCAGCACGAGACTCTGATCAAATTTTTAGGAAGACTCAAGTAACAAATTTTTATTATGTCGAAGCTCTCTCATCTTGAATTCAATGCTCTTGATATATCTGGAAACAATTATTTATCATGGATATTAGATGCTGAAATCCATCTTGATTCAATGGATCTTGGAGATACCATTAAGGCTGAAAATAATGCATCCCAGAAGGATAAAGCCAAAGCCATGATTTTTCTTCGTCGTCATCTTGACGAAAGATTGAAAAATGAATATCTCACATTAAAAGATCCTACAGATCTTTGGAAAGACCTTGAAGAAAGGTATAATCATCAGAAAACGGTGATACTTCCTCAAGCCCGATATGAATAGACGCACTTGCGTCTACAAGATTTTAAATCTATAAATGAATATAATTCTGCAATGTTTCGAATCACCTCACGAATGAAATTATGTGGGGAAAAGATAACTGATCATGATATGTTGGAGAAAACTTTCTCAACCTTCCATGCCTCGAATGTGCTCCTGCAACAGCAGTATCGAGAAAAATGGTTTAAAAAATATCTTGCCTTCTTGTTGCTGAACGCAACAATGAGTTGTTATTGAAAAATCATGAAGCGCGCCCAGCTGGCGCTGTCCCATTTCCTGAAGTAAATGCGGCAAATTATCCTAGAAGAGGTAAATGGCAAGGTTTTAATAACAAGAAAAATTATGGAAGAAAAAAGAATTATATTCAAAAAGAGTATCTCACCAGAAGTGGGATAAAGAAAGAAATATCGGGCAGAGTAAATCAACAGAGGATAAGTGTTTCCGTTGTGGTGGAAAGGGCCATTGGTCACGTACCTGTCGTACCCCAAGGCACCTGGTCGATCTTTATCAGGCATCTTTGAAAAAGGATGACAAAGGAAAGGAAACAAATTTTGTTTCAAATGATACTGAAAATTCCACCACTCATTATGATGTATCTGATTTCTTTGAGGACCCTGAAGGAAATATTGGCCATTTGATCAATGATGGAATAGTTTAATATGTGAGATTGTAAAGTATCTATGTAAATAAATAATGTAAAGAATTTATTGTTAAGTTTTATTTTCTATGCATTTAAGTTTCAAATGTGATGTATATAAATAATGAAATATTAATGTTTATGAATTTTGAAATTATTAAATGTGTCAAATTTTAAAATAAAATTTTAGTATATGATATTATGTGCAGTATTTCTTAGAAAAATAATTCCGATCAAGTATTCAATTTAACTATGCATACTACTCATGTTATTATTATTTGTCTTTGAAGAAAATGGCAAGGATATATAATGAAGATGTATGCCTTGCGAATAGTGCAAGTTCGCACACAATTCTCAAAAGTAATATATATTTTACCCATATTGTGCCAAAAGAGGAATATGTTAATACTATCATTGGCTCAGGCAATGTGATAGAAGGCTCCGGAAGAGCTATAATTTTGTTTCCTAGAGGAACAAAATTTATAATAAATAATGCACTATTATCTACTAAGTCCCTGAGGAACTTGTTGAGTTTCAAAGATATTCGCCGAAATGGATATCATGTTGAGACAATGAATGAGGGAAATCATGAGTATTTATGTATCACAACTCATGATTCAAATAAGAAAGTTATATTAAAAAAATTACCCTCACTTTCATCTGGGTTGTATTATACTAAGATTAGTGCAATTGAATCACATGCCATTGTAAACCAGAAGTTTACTAGCCAAATGAATTCATAACTTGGCATGATAGATTGGGTCATCCGAGAACAACCATAATGAGGAGAATTATTGAAAACTCTCATGGACATTCACTAAAGAACCAGAAGATTCTTAAAATTAGTGAATTTTGTTGTGCTGCATGTTCTCAAGGGAAGTTAATTTTAAGGCCATCACCAGTAAAGATTGGATTTGAGTCCCCTGAATTCCTAGAAAGGATTCAAGGTGATATATGTGGACCTATTCATCCACCATGTGGATCTTTTAGATATTTTATGGTCCTAATAGACGCATCTTCAAGATGGTCACATGTGTGCTTATTATCTTCTCGCAACCAGGCGTTTGCGAGATTATTGGCTCAAATTATTCGATTAAAAGCACAATTTCCAGAAAATCCAATTAAAGCAATTCGTCTTGATAATGCTGGTGAATTTACTTCCCAAGCTTTTGATGCTTATTGTATGGCTAATGGAATAAGTGTTGAACATCCAGTAGCTTATGTTCACACACAAAATGGGTTAGCAGAATCGCTTATTAAACGCCTCCAATTAATTGCTAGACCCTTGCTTATGAGAACAAATCTCCCAACCTCGGTTTTGGGGCATGCTATTTTACATGCCGCAGCACTTATTCGTTTGAGGCCAACGAGTTACCATCAGTTCTCTCCTATGCAATTAGCTTTTGGCCAGCAGCCAAATGTTTCCCATTTAAGAATATTTAAGTGTGCGATATATGTTCCCATTGCACCACCTAATCGCACCAAAATGGGACTCCAAAGAAAATTGGGGATATATGTTGGATATGATTCTCCCTCTATAGTGAGGTATCTTGAGATACAAATTGGAGATGTATTTAAAGTCCGGTTTACGGATTGTCATTTTGATGAATCAAAATTTCCAACATTAGGGGGAGAGAATAAGCTTCCTGAAAAGGAACTTAATTGGAATGCATCATCGTTGATACATTTAGATCATCGATCAGGGCAATGTGAACTAGAAGTTCAAAAGATTATACATTTGCAAAGAATAGCAAATGAATTGCCTGATGCATTTTCCGATACAAAGAGTATAACCAAATCTTATATACCAGCGAAAAATGCTCCAATTCGAATTGATGTCCCAGTAGGACAAATAGCCACTGAAGCAAATACACGCCAGAAGCGTGGTAAGCCTGTCGGTTCCAAAGATAAAAATCCTCGAAAGAGAAAAGAGGTAAATAATATTCCTGTTGAAAAAGACATAGTAGAGACACCTGCAGTTGTCCAAAATTCTGATATAGTGTTAACGCCAGAAGACGTTCAGGTACCTGAAAATTGTGAAAATGATGAGATCTCAATAAATTATGTCTTTACAGGAGAGAAATGGGACCGAAATAAGACAATTGTCAATGAAATATTTGAATATAATGTGGTATTAAATATCATGCATGAGAGTAAGGATCTTGAGCCAAGATCAGTTGAAGAATATCGACAAAGGAATGATTGGCCAAAATGGAAAGAAGCCATGAAGGCTGAATTAGACTCACTTGCAAAACGTGAAGTCTTTGGACCTATAGTCCGTACACCAGAAGATGTAAAACCTGTTGGATATAGGTGGGTATTTGTGAGAAAACGAAATGAGAAAAATGAAGTTGTGCGCTATAAAGCCCGACTTGTGGCACAAGGTTTCTCACAAAGGCCCGGTATAGATTATGAAGAAACGTATTCCCCTGTAGTGGATGCGATAACATTGCGTTATTTGGTCAGTTTGTCTGCATATCATAAACTGCATATGTATTTAATGGATGTGGTAACAGCCTACTTATACGGCTCATTAGATCGGCATATCTATATGAAAGTCCCTGAAGGACTAAAGATATCTAAACCATCCAATGAATATTCGCAAGGGTTATACTCAGTCAAATTGCAAAGATCTTTATATGGTCTAAAGCAATCTGGACGAATGTGGTATAATCGTCTTACTGAGTATCTGGCCAAAAACGGATTCAAGAATGATGATATCTGCCCCTGTGTTTTCATAAAGAAAACTGCATCTGGATTTATTATTATTGTTGTGTACGTTGATAATTTAAATATCATTGGGACTCCTGAAGAGATTCCAACAATTATAAAAACTCTAAAAGAAGAGTTTGAGATGAAAGATCTTGGAAAGACTAAATTTTGTCTCGGCCTGCAGATCGAGCATATAAAAAGTGGGATCTTTATTCATCAAACAACATACACAGAAAAGATCTTGAAGAGATTTTATATGGATAAGTTACATCCCTTGAGTACCCCAATGATCGTAAGATCTTTGGATGTGGAGAAGGATCAATTCCGTCCTAAGGAAGAAAATGAAGATATCCTTGGTCCTGAAGTACCATATCTTAGTGCCATTGGAGTGCTAATGTATCTTGCTAATAATACGTATACACGACCCGATATATCATTTGCTGTGAACTTACTAGCAAGGTATAGTTCCTCTCCAACCAGAAGACATTGGAGCGGAATCAAGCAAATCTTTCAATATCTTCATGGGACGATTGATATGGGATTGTTTTATCCCTATGGATCCAAGTCACAACTAGTTGGCTATGCAGTTGCTGGCTACTTGTCTGATCCACATAAAGGGAGATCTCAAACAGGATACCTATTTACATATGGTGGAACAGCTATATCATGGAGATCCACGAAACAGACGATTGCTGCAACATCCTCTAATCATGCCGAAATACTAGCGATTCATGAAGCAAGTCGCGAGTGTTTTTGGCTCCGGAGTTTAATCCAATATATTCTGTCATCATGTGGACTGATTGATCATAAGATAGCTCCAACTGTCCTGTTTGAGGATAATACAGCATGCATTGCTCAACTTAAAGGCGGATATATCAAAGGTGATAGAACAAAGCATATTTCTCCCAAATTCTTCTTCACTCATGATCTTCAAAATCAAGGGACAATTGATGTCCAACAGATCCGCTCAAGTGACAATATGGCAGATTTATTCACAAAGTCACTCCCAAAATCCTCCTTTGAAAGATTGGTACATGAGATTGGAATGCGCCGATTTCGAAACATTAAATGATGTCAGCAAGAGGGGGAGACTGTACTCTTTTTTCCTTTGTCAGATTTTTTTTCCATTGGGTTTTTCTTGACAAGGTTTTTAATGAGGCAGTCCCCATCACAAAGGATATTGTACTCTTTTTCCTTCACTAAGGTTTTTCCCACAGGGTTTTCCTTTAGTAAGGTTTTAATGAGGCAATAATCCTAAATAGTCATCCAAGGGGGAGTGTTAAGATAAGTATGTGGATGACCACGTTGGTTTATCTTCTCCATATTGAAGAAACCTCTCTCCAAGACAATTAAAATAAATGAAGGTTGGAATCAAAACCTTCTCATGTGTATAAATAGTAGAAGCAACGTTTGAAATAAAACAAGCAAGTAATAAGAAATCAATTCTCTCTTTATATTTTCATTACAATTCTTTCTCTTCTTTTATTTTATAAGTATTTTAAATACTCTTTTCTATTACTCTTTACATATAATATTAATATCAATATTAATCATCTTTATTATATTGAGATAGTAATTATAGTACTAAAGTCTTCTATTTATATTTATTTATTTTATTTTATAATTACATCTTCCTTATTTATTTAGTTGTTTCACAACAGTATATTTATTTAATTATTTTTCGTAAGATTTTTCATAAATTTCTTACTACACACACTAAAAGTGTTAGCAAAAACATGACGGATATCAGGATCTAACTAGGGACGTGCATAGTCGGACTAAGCCAAATTTTGTTTGACTACCCAATCCAACTTTAATATTTTATAGGATCTATTTTATAAATTTAAATCTAATTCTAAACTAATCTAAAATATAAATAATATATATAATTTTGTAAATTTTATAAATAAATTAATAAAATATAACTTTTAAAGATTAAATTTAAAAATATTATATACTCAAATGCTTGTACAACTGTGTTTATTTAAAATTTCTAATGAAAATTCGGGAGTCAAAGATGCATTATATACAATTAAAATTGTGTACTATTAGATGGTGTTATCAGAAAATTTGAAAGGGTTTGTTTTTTTGGTTGGTGAACTTAGAAGGACTACTACTGTAGCCGTTATTTTTGAGGTATGACCGTCACTGCTATCATCATAATCATGGTTCTTTTGGTCTTCCGATCTTTATCATCTTGTTTATCTTGGTTTAAGAGTTTGGTTATCTTTTTAATTTTTGTTTCTAGTGATCTTTTGATCACTAATAATTCGACTATAATGAAAAGTCGAGGAAGTGGATTGTTTTACTTTTTTGCTATTGATCAAAATCTACAAAAGAGGGTAGGTAATCGAACCGAATAAATGGTAATGAGGTTAAATAAAATTCGGCTTCATAGTGGACATCAACTATTTCTGCGTGGTAAGCCGGGTTTGATGTATAACTCGTTCTGTTCAGGGAATGAGCTTTCTTTCGCTTGAGACGGATGAGGTAATACGTCGACTTCCGGAAAAACGGTGGTGGAGGACACCTGTAAAGGCACTCCGACGCTCAAATTAGTAATAGAAGATGAGTATAATGTTACTTAGAATGAGTAGCGTATCTTTTACATAGTTAGGGTTTAATATTTATTGAATATTACTTCTTTAAAGAGGTTGAGATATTTGTTGATCTTTCCGTCATTATTTGAGTTTGTTTCTGAGTGAATTTGTTATCAGCGATATTCTCTTTAGCTGAAGATAAGTCAGGTTTATTATTGGATTTGAATTTTGATTTATAGGCATAGTTAAATCGAATTATAACTATGGAATCGATTTCTAATTTTATTATAGAATGTGTTTTAATTATATAATATGAATTCGAATCAAACTGGATTACCTAAAAGAGTAAAAATACACCTAATTAAATAAAAATAACAAACACAAATCTAACAAAATAAATTTCGAGTCCATACTGAATTTTGAGTCGGATCTTACACCCTCCTAGTTTGAACACTAGATTAGGACCTAGGTGGACTATAGAGAGTACTAGCTACTGTTTACTACTACTTAAACTAAAAAGTTGGTGGATTATCAACACTCGATTGGTTTAACAATGGATAAATTAACTTATTATCTTTTATATTTCTCAAACTGAAAGTAGTTGATCGAATTCTTAACATCTTTAAATAAAATTATACATTAACTAGTATTAATATTGACACGTGGATTTTATAAAATTATATCTTTAACAAGAAAACTATAGCTACTATATATTATATTCTTATATTTATTAACTATATATTTGATCAATAAACATAATCAATATAAATATAAACATAAAATAAAATAAAAGAAGAATAATTAGTATCTACTTAATTCTTATGAAGCCGTGGCCTATGTTTTCATATTTCATAACACAGTTTAATTTTCTATCGTTTTCGATGTATTGAGGTTGCTAGCAGAGAAAGGAGTTGAGGAATTGAACTCTAATAACAAGGAAGCTGGTGGTGATGACAATGATGGTGGTGTTGATACAGGAAAATGCTGGTTTGTTGGATGTTGTGAATTTGTGACTTATTACAGAAAAAAAAAAAAAAACATTTTTTTTGCTACAATAAATAGAAGTGTATTAGTAATTATGACAAATAAAATTAATCTAATTTGTTTTCTAAATATTACATAAATCTCTTTCTAGCTAAGGGATGTCCTTGAGAGTAGTTTTGTGTAACTTTACCCCACCGTTCCTTTATTCTTGACTTTGAATGCAAGTTTACTCGATGGAAATGCTGAAACTCCAAGAGTGTACGTGTTTGTGGCCCTATAATGTAGTTACACGCGATGCACGAGTATGATGTCATTTGTTAATATACAAGCTTTGTTGGTTTGGTGAGACACTACAAAGTGGCCTCCATCGTTTTAACTTTTAAGGTTCGTAACTTGGTATGAATATATATGATCTTTTGATGAATCTATATATGAAGCAAAATGAAGAAAAGAGAAAAGAGAGGAATGAATGATTTGTTTAGCCAACATATGCTCTAAAAATAGTTATGTAGTTATGTTATAAATAGCAAAGAGAAGAGAGGAAGGAATGAAGGAAAGAGAAGGAGAATACTCTTATAAATGATTTTTTGCAAGTGTATTTTACAAAGATAGAATATTTATTAGGAAGGAATGAATGTTTTGAAAATAAATTAAATTATACATGTATTTATATTTAAATATATTGATAACTGGTTTTAATTACTGATTTTAACGTACAAATAATATTTTTATAATTATATATAGATATGATTTAATTTGGTGAAGTTTTGACATTTTAAAAATCATTTATTAAAACTAACTTTTTTGGAGATATTTTTTAAAAATTATGACAACTATATATAACCTATTTTAATAAAGCTTTATTGACTTCACAAAAATTATAACAGCTATATTTAATAAATTTCACCCATAAATAAAAATGACTTCGCATCAACACAAGTTAATTACAAAAACAACATTTTTTACGATTAAAAACAAGATATTTTTTCCTTCCAAATTTTCATTTTAAAAGGATACATTGTCGGCAATAATGATGTCGGTGTAGAGTGCAAGAAATTTCATGATGATTCATCATAGTTGCGATCGTATATGACTATATGTATATTATGGGCCATAAGATTGACTCAAATAAGTTCAAAATTCAAAACAATATATAGAGTGACGACCGACTTCTACCGCCAACTTATTTTAAATCACGTTCACTAGTCACTACTGAAAGTGTGGTTGTAATTAGGAATGTTCAAAATTTTAAATCTAAACTAATTTAAATTAAATCGATTATTTAATTTAATTTAAACTGAAAATCAATTAAAATTGTATTAATTTGAATTTGATTAAATTATATTTTTGGTAAATCGTTAGATCGAATCGAATTTTGAATCTATTTTGTATAACTGATTCAATCCAATCCAAATTGCACAATATGATATAATATTATTATTTTATTATTATATTTGTAAGACCCAAAATTTTCAAATAAATCTTATTATAAATTAATTTCAATTCATTTATTTATTAAAAATTTTATTTCTAGAAATTATTTTATTAAAGCAAATTAAATCAAATTTGGAAAGATAGGAGACTCGAACCCGCAACCTCTTAATTGAGTATGGGGAGTCTATTGCCATTTGAGCTAATTAAATCAAGTTCTGACAATTAAATTAGAAATTTTACTTAATTTTATAGTTATTGAATAATTTTCTATATTTAAAATCATATAGCTTAACAGTTGCAAAATAATAAGAATTTTATATAATCTAATTAAATAATAGAGATTCTAGAATTTAATATTTTAATTTTTATAAACAGAAAATAAATTATGTTATTTCTAATTTTAAATTAGAATATATGATTAAAAGCTGATTAGTAAATTGATAATTAAGTAGTATTTTTAAAGTAATTTTAAGAGATGAAATTAGATTTCAAATTTTTATAATATACTTTAATTTTATTAAAATTGACCAAACCCCAATTTACCCAGAATTCTTAATTTTACTTTTGTCCCAAATTAAACCCTAATTCCCAAATCAAACCCCAAAACCCTAACCCCTTCTAACCTAACCCTAACCACAGCCAATGTTCCCTTGACCATACCCAGCATCAGTTAAAAAAAAAAAGAAAGAAAGAAGAAAGAAAGGGAAGAGGGGGGAACGGAGACGCAGGAAAGGGGAAAGGGGAAGGAGAGGAAGGCAGCGCGGTGGGTGTCACTGCCACCGCCGCCGCCGCTATTGGCAAGAGAGAGAGAGAAAGAGAGATCCGCGAGAAGAGGAGGAAGAAGACGCACTGCCACACCCAACCACGTTCAGCCCGCCGTCACGCCGCCACCGCACAGCGTCGCCGCCATGCCTTCATTGCCACCAAACGCTGTCAAGCACGAAGGGAGCCAGACACCGCGAGGAAGAAGCTGCTCGTCGTGTCGGTCACCGTCGCTGGGCTGTGAATCGCCGCAGAGAACCGCGCGAGAGCTAGTGGAGGACGGAGCCTCTACTGCGTCCCCGCCGTGCTTCCATCAGCGCCGAACCGCCATGCCGTCGCTGCTGCTGGGTTGACACCGCCACTACTGCCCAAGCCGTCATCATCGCATAACACACACACATAGAAGAGGAAGAAAGGATCTCTGCCGCTGCCAGGGTCGTTGGTGAGTTCTGTGCTACCATTAGGATCACTGTTCTGCCACCATTGAAGCTCGTCAGAGAAGGAGCTATTGTCAGAAGAAGATACTGCTGTCCTTGCTCTATACTGTTCTGTTCTGCCCCTGCTTCTGGTTTCGCAATTGCCAAAGTCTCTGCCGCCATGGGTATTGCCGTTGGGGTTGTTGGGAACCAACGATGGAGCTGCCCGGAAACCCTATTGTAAGCTATCTCTATTTTCAATTCCATTAAATTCATTTCCATTTCCGATTCCATTGAATTTGAACTCTCTATTTTGTTGCAACCTTGGTTACTGCTATGAGAATTATTGATGTCACTGTTACTGGAGTATCATTGGAATTGACGTCGCTATTACCCCGGTTAATGCTGCCCCTAGGATGTATGCCCTGGTCTTTGGTCTGTGTTCTTCTGAGTACCAAAGCTGCTGCTCCATTCCCGTATTTCTTTTGGGTAAGATTGGTTTTGTTCTACAACCAATATTCTGGTTATTGTTCCTTTGATGATTTGTTCTATTCTGCCCTTGCATTTGCTTCAGTTCCTATTAAATTTTCTTCCAAAGTTGCTGTTGCTGTTCCCGTGGGGGGTTATTGTTATCACTGTCGCCATGAATTGAAAGAAAAGGAAATTATCACGATTAGTTACGTGGACTCAGCTAACTGAGGTAGGGGTTTTCTTAAAATTTATTTTATAATTCAGAGTTGTGATAAATAGATATTGATGTAAAAAGATATATTTCTGTGATTATATTTGTCTTGTGGATATGATGGTTAGTTGGACTGGATTATTGGATGCTTGATTGCGTGAGTGGTGTATGGTTGTTGATAAAAACCGGTTTGAAATGTTATTTGCTTGATTAGTATGAAAAGTGGATTTTTCTTGGTTTTGGAGTTTACTTAGTAATATAAATGAATCGATTTTGGGGGCTGGTCTGATTTTATAAATGAACTACTATTTGAGCTGATTTGATTTTAAGAAGAGTTTTACTGTTGGAATTGGTTTGATTTAAAAATAATTTGGTATTGGAACTGGCTCAACTCTGAAAAATGTTTGAGATTTGGAAATGGTTGAAAAATATTTGAGAAATGTTTGGATGGGACCCGAAAAGGGTGGCAGTGTCCGAGTTTTAGAGGAGATGCTGCCGAAATTTTATAAAATTGGAAGTTCCACTTTAAGTATTATCTGAAAAGATTTGGTTTAAAACATTACATGTCCTAAGGTTGATTTATTTATCAAAGAAAGAAATATGTTTTGAATTGGGATTGTTAGTGAACGGAATGGAAAGAAGGATGATTGAGAATTTTCTCTGAAATATGGTTTTTGAATGAATTTGGAAATGAGATTTGGATTGATGAATGATTATGATGTTGAGAATGTTGAGAATGTTGAGATATGATCTTTGAATTATTTATATGGCTTATGAATTTGAAATATCTGAGATACGAGGTTCCCTGGATTAAGTGCCGTGGTTTGCCACCACGTGTACCAGGTTGAAAACTCGATACTCTGTTGACCCTACGACGTAAGTGTGACCGGGCACTATATAAATTCCCGGGAATGTTTACCCCCATTGAGCAATATTGATTATTTGAGAAAAGCTATGCATAGACTCTTGGGGATGCACGTCGGGGGACAGTCTAAGGACAATTCAGACTTGTCGGGTTGGCTGGATAACCGACAGATGAGCCTCATCAGCCATAGGACAGGCATGCATCATATGCATTTGTATGCTTTGTTTGGGTTTGAACTTGTTTTGGTTTGCCTAATTGCTAAACTGTCCTTAATTGCTACTTGAACTATTTGCTGTAACTGCTACCTACTTGTGCTTTCCTTGTCTGTCTTGCCTGTGTTTGTCCTGGTATACTATATTTGAGAATGAACTTTGATGCTGAATTAATGATTGTGTTGTTTGATTGCGTGGTTGGTTTCTGATTGAGATTTTTCTTATAAAAAAGGAAAGGTTTCGGATTTCTAAAAGATTAAACATTGTTAATTTTGAAAAGGTTTTGAACGATTTCCTATTGGTTTTTAAAAGATTCATAAGGCATTGATAATCACTGAGCTTGAAAACAGTTTTCTTATTGAATATCTTCTTATGACAACTTTGAAACTCTGTGGTGAGACCGTGTGGTTAGGTTCTCACCTCCTACAGCTTTACCTTTTCAGGAACCGGATGAAGAAGCATTAAGAAGAATTATATTGCGTTTGGTTTATATGTTGTTCTGTTAATTAGATTATTTTCTTCCCTCGTCTTTTTTTATAAGAGGGATAGGAGTTGTATGTTTTATATGTATATTATATTATGAGATATTATGTAAGGAGTCTTGTATATGAATCTATGCCTGCTTGTATTTTTATTAAGATAAAGTATTTATTTCCGGTTTGAAAAAAGAAATCAGCGATACAGTATTGAGTCACAGGCTCCTATTTTAATAGTTAGTATGTAAAGTAGTCGTAATACCTCTTGCTATCAGAGTAGCGCAGCCGGAAACGTGACTTTTGATAGTGAGGGTGTTACATTATGGTATCAGAGCGGTCTTTCCTGTAGAGCCTAAGGAATGGACCGATTATGCTTCAATTGCATACTCTGAGCGTCTGTCATGTAGTAGGTCTTGTTCGGATAACGAGAATTAGAGCTTTATGCACATGACAGTCTATTGATTAATGCCATAGGCCTTGCATTGCATAATTTCTAGTATTATGTTTGGCCGGCTTAACACTAGTGAATTATGTATATGGAAGTACCAATGGGTTATCATAGACATTATGCGAGTTATAGAAAATGCGAATCGCGGGTTTTGGGAACGTCAGGAGTTAATTATTGAGGCTATTCGGTTAGGAATCTTGAACTCTGCGAATATCATGTATCTTGTTCTTGTGGTATGCTCTAAGGTTTTTCTTTGCGATTCTTTTCTTGGAAAGTGATCGGATTATTTTCCAATCCTGTCCTCCTGTTCACATGCGCTCTTGTTTGATCCTAACTACATATGTCTGCTTAAAATTCTTGGTGTATTTACCTTCTTTATTTAGGCACTTCCTTTTGAGTCATGTATTCTTTGATATACATTTGAATCTGTTTTGATGCAGTATACCTTCTTAAGTTTTTATTTCGAGTCCTTTGTTAACAAATTGTGATTTAGTATATATATATCTATATATATATATATCTATATATATATATATATATATATATATATATATATATATATATATATATATATATATATATATATATATACACTTCTCTATATAAACTTGAAAGTTCCTTATACAGTTTAAAACTAATTGTTTCTAATATCTTGCTTGTTCATTCATTGATTTATGGAAATACATTTACTTTAAATACAATTTGATTTTCTAACTACTTTATTACAGTTTTTACGAATATCTTTATTTGATTATGTATTTAAGTATTCTTCAAAAGAAAGATTTTTGCCTCTTTTTAGTTGATTTTCATTTGACAAAGTTATTTTAAAATTAGCATGCGCTATTTTAAATGAAGTTTTGAAAAACTTCCTTATTTAGCGGAAATCTCTCTGTTTGCAATGCATCACTTATTTCTCTTTATGAATTTTATACCCTTTGATTCAAGCTTGAATTTGTTTCAGTATAAGGAATGATCTCAAAATTTTTAAAAAATATTGTCATTGACCTGAGCTATCTTTATTTCTGGACTTTGTATTCTATTTCAGTTGGAACTTGTTTCGATCAATATATTATCTTTTCTTTTATTCTTTCTATCAAAATTTTCTGAATTAGATTCTTTCTTAAGATGATTTGACTCTTTAGTTTCATATTTTACATTTTATGTGTATTCTAATCTAACCATATTCATTAGCTATCTTACAGATTCTTGCTATCACGGCTTCTAATTTTGTGTTTCTATACATGGAAAACATAATTTCTCGATAAGCTTCGAACTCGTTTTGCTACACCATACCTTATGATATTCTTTTGAGATTCTGTTTGGATCTTTCTGAAGAAGTTGATTGATGCGTCCTTTGTCTGATTTTATTCACAATCAATTTTTAAATTTTTTTTATGAGAATCGTTTTTACTTTTACATGCACTTCTTTTCATGAACTTCAAAATTTCTTTATATGGTTTAAACCTACATATTTGCAATATACGTTTACTCTTTTACTGATTTATAAAAGATTTCACTTTTGATTCTTTACTTAAATGTAACTTGATTCTTACCAACTTTGTTGCCGTTTTTATGCGTATCTTGTTAGTTATGTACTTAAATATCTTTCAAGACTCTTGAAGAAAGATTTTTGTTCTTGTTCCAAATAACCATTCATTTTACAACCCTCACATAACTTATTTCAACTTGAATATGTTTTGTTGTAACATAACCATTTATATTCTTCAAAGAAAAAAAATGATTAATTCATATCTTTTCTTTTTCAAAGGTAAAATAATTCCTCCTTATGTTTTTTCGTTTCTCTGTGGACATGTTATTTGGTTATGTTCTTAAATATTCTCTTGAATTCGGTAAATGACGCCATTGACTTTGATCATTTTCCTCTTGTAAATCTTATACTTTGATTCAGCTTGACTTTAATTCTGACAAATGCAAAATTTTTCTCTCATTGTTTCCATTGTAGTTCTTTAAACTCTCAATGCGTCCGCCTCTTGTTCGTAAACTACCGTTTGAATTTTTTAGAATGTCTATCCTTGTCATTATACTTCTCATCGTGAACTTTGTACTCTTTGATACCACATTGAAACTAATTGGGTATGACACCGAGACATAGACCTTTGAAAATATTAAGTGCTCCTTTTAATTAGGCAGTTTTGGCTTTAATTATTTCTCTTCTGTAAAATCTCATACTTTCTCAGCTCGGTTTGAATTTTTTTTAAACTAATACACTAGTTTTCTTGTTAATGATCCTATTGAATTTCGTTGAATTCAAGAGTTACCCTTTTAACTGTCAATTGATTCCTTTTCGGCAATCTTCATTACTTGTTTATGCTGTTTACTTGCAATTTCATCCATTCTTTTAAATCATTTGAATACTGTCCTCGTCGTTTGTTATTCCTTTCTAAAATCTTATGTCCTAAGTAAATTCAAGGTTTGTTTTAATGTCACGTATGATCTTAGATACGGTAAATAATACGTTAGTTCTTAGAACACAGTTAATGAACGTGGAAGGTGAAGCTTGTAAGTAAGTTACATTCTGGTAAGTGACATCAAAGGGAGTCGTGAAACCTTGTTTTACGAGAAAGAGTTTTGTTAATGTGGGACTTATGACCAGTTGTAAGGTTTACAAAGTGTTTAACAAAGTTGAGAACCTTCAGATGAGTTGCTCAACAAAGTACGGTTAAGAATGGTGGAGATAAGTTATGTTGAAGTTTGAATAGTTGAATCTCTGAAGTTGAGATAAGATCAGTAAACGGGCGTTAAGCACATCATTTTAACCCCAGCTTGTTTTATAGCCTTTTTCCGCCTTGCTTTACCATCACACGTTTGAAACATATTATTTTGTGCATCAAGCCTATCTTGTAACCTTGTTTCACATCATACTTATACCCCTTCTGCCTTTATGCCATATGAAAATTCTGGTATTTGAAACTATATATATATATATATATATATATATATATATATATATATATATATATATATATATATATAACTTTTTGCCTTTTTTTAAAATGAGTTCAAGAATGAAATAATATAAAAACTCTTTTACTTTGAATCAATTTTCGAGGACGAAAATTTTTATAAGGTGGGTAGGATGTAAGACCCAGGATTTTCAAATAAATCTTATTATAAATTAATTTCAATTCATTTATTTATTAAAAATTTTATTTCCAGAAATTATTTGATTAAAGCTAATTAAATCAAGTTCTGACAATTAAATTAGAAATTTTACTTAATTTTATAGTTATTGAATAATTTTCTATATTTAAAATTATATAGCTTCACAGTTGCAAAAGAATAAGAATTTTATACAATCTAGTTAAATAATAGAGATTCTAGAATTTAATATTTTAATTTTTATAAACAGAAAATAAATTATGTTATTTCTAATTTTAAATTAGAATATATGATTAAAAGCTGATTAGAAAATTGATAATTAAGTAGTATTTTTAAAGTAATTTTAAGAGATCAAATTAGATTTCAAATTTTTATAATATACTTTAATTTTATTAAAATTGACCAAACCCCAATTTAACCAGAATTCTTAATTTCACTTTTGTCCCAAATTAAACCCTAATTCCCAAATCAAACCCCAAAACCCTAACCCCTTCTAACCTAACCCTAACCACAGCCAATGTTCCCCTTGACCATACCCAGCATCAGTTAAAAAAAAAAAGAAAGAAAGAAGAAAGAAAGGGAAGAGAGGGGAAGGGAGACGCAGGAAAGGGGAAAGTGGAAGGAGAGGAAGGCGGCGTGGTGGGTGTCACTGCCACCGCCGGCGCTGCTGTTGGCGAGAGAGAGAGAGAGAGAGAGAGAGATCCGCGAGAAGAGGAGGAAGAAGACGCACCACCACACCCAACCACATTCAGCCCGCCGTCGCACCGCCACCGCACAGCATCGCCGCCATGCCTTCATTACCACCAAACGCTGTCAAGCACGAAGGGAGCCAGACACCGCGAGGAAGAAGCTGCTCGTCGTGTCGGTCACCGTTGCTGGGGATGTGAATCGCCGCTGAGAACCGCGCGAGAGCCAGTGGAGGACGGAGCCTCTGCTGCGTCCCTGCCGTGCTTCCATCAGCGCCGAACCGCCATGCCGTCGCTGCTGCTGGGTTGACACCGCCGCTACTGCCCAAGCCATCATCATCGCATAACACACACACATAGAAGAGGAAGAAAGGATCTCTGCCACTGCCAGGGTTGTTGGTGAGTTCTGTGCCACCATTAGGATCACTGTTCTGCCACCATTGAAGCTCGTCAGAGAAGGATCTATTGTCAGTAGAAGATACTGCTGTCCTTGCTCTATACTATTCTGTTCTTCCCCTGCTTCTGGTTTCGCAATTGCCAAAGTCTCTGCCGCCATGGGTATTGCCGTTCGGTTGTTGGGAACCAACGATGGAGCTGTCCGGATGTAAACCCCGGTTAAATTAGTAGATAATTAGTTAATAAATTAGTTTTTAATAAGGAGGATTAGAAATGCAAATATTATATTAAATTAGGATAGAGCTCATCGAAACGAGAATTTTGACACCAATTTCGAAGAAAACGGTCTAAAATTGGACCGAACGGGCCGAACCGGTTGAACCGGACCCGAACCGGGCTGTCGGTCCAACCGGACCCACACTTTTAATGAGCCCGAAAGCCCTTTTTCTCCATTTCACCAGCTGCAGCGTGAAAATGCCCAGGGAGAAGAAAAACACTCCCGAACCCTTACGGTAACCTTCCAACCCCCGTAACTCCTCCGTTCGAGCTCCGATCGCCGCACCGTTTGCGGCCACGCGTTCACCGCGTCGAGCTCTACATTTCTACCGGAACAATTTCATAGGTAACTTGCTATTTCACTCTCAGCTTCATCTTCCCCCAATTTTCGAATTTTAAGTGGGAATATTGAATTTCTTTGATTTCTGATGTTTTAGGATCCAATTAGCTTGAGAGAAACGTTCACTCTTGCTTATGTGAAGCTTGGGTAAGGTGAGGATACGATAATTCTATTTTATTTTCATTAAATTTGAGCTTTGAGTATTAAATTGGGTATATATGTATTATGAATGTGTATTAGGTTGAAAATAAATAATTGGAGCTTGAAATTGTGAATACTGGAACTTGGAGGAAGTGGATTAGTTGAGTTTTGAGGGGTTGTCTTGGTTTTGAATAAATAGCTTTGGTCGTTACGTGGAAATCGGCTAAGGTATGGTTTAGGTTTCTTGCATTTAATATATAATGTTCTGTGAAAACTTAGGCTAGATGACCATAGGATAAGTTGGAATGCAGGTGTATGCTTAATGTTTAGTAATTTGTTGATGAATATATTTGGTTGAAATTTATTGGATAATTAGTTATTAATCTTGGATGGTGAATGTTATTGTTGATGAACATGGTTGGTTTAGTGCTAATGATTTGGTGAATTATTGATTTGAGATATTATGTGTTAGAAGCCTAGGGTTAGTGAACTATGATCCTTAGTTGAATTTTGGTTGTTGGATTTGAATATTGTATGAATATAATTGTTAATCTGAAGTAGATTTATTGTGGTGACTGTTATGATGATGAGGAAGGGTATGATGAATTAAAAAGAAAGCAGGTTTGGACCCGAAAAGGGTGGCAAGTCCGAGTTTTAGAGGAGATGCTGCTGAAATTTTATAAAAAATTAGAGATTTTGTTTATATGATTATTTAAAAAGATTTAGATTTAAAGGTTATATGGTTTGATTTTGAGTTATTAAGAAAATGAGCATGTTTTAAGTTTAGTTCATTTGGAAAAGAATGAATTATGCTTTGAATTGGAACTATTGATGGACGGAATGAGAGGTGTGATAATGAAGGATAATGATTGAATATGATTGACGTATAATGATGAATGAGATGTGATTGAGAATGATGTGGATGTTGATGAATTTTAATTGAATTATTTATATGGCTTATGAATTTGAATAACCTGAGATACGAGATTCCCTGGATTAAGTGCCGTGGCTTGCCACCACGTGTACCAGGTTGAAAACTCGATACTCTGTTGACCCTACGACGTAAGTGTGACCGGGCACTATATAAATTCCCGGAAATGTTACCCCCATTGAGCAATATTGATTATTTGGGAAAAATCTATGCATAGACTCTTGGGGATGCACGTCGGGGGGACAGTCTAAGGACAATTCAGACTTGTCGGGTTGGCTGGATAACCGATAGATGAGCCTCATCAGCCATAGGACAGGCATGCATCATATGCATATTACTTGAATTTCTTGCTTGTGCTCTAATTGGGTGTGCCTACCTGTATTTGCCATGCTAAATGTGTATTTGTTACCTGCAGTAGTTGTAACCTTCTTGTGTTTGCCTTTATCTGTCTATTTGTCTGTGAAAATGCATGATGGAGTTGGAGGTATGGAGGAATGGCAGCATAGGACTTAGATTTAAGGTTAAGTTAAGTTATAATTAAATATTTTTAGGAAACCACCTTTTATGGCTTCTGTTTAATACTTTAAGCTCTACAATCTGAGTGTCGACATTCTAGGATTGCCTCTGGCATTCCCAGGACCTTATATATTATGTGTGTGGCACCTTTACCATACTGAGAACCTCCGGTTCTCATTCCATACTATGTTGTTGTTTTTCAGATGCAGGTCGGGAGCCATCTCGTTAGGCGTCTGGACTCTTAAAGCGGAGGGGTTACTGGATAGTGTTGTTGTATAGTTTTGCTGTACAGTGATGTATATATATGTACTTAGCTTTCTCTCCGCATAACTTGTCCTTTTTGATCCTCTTAGAGGTTTATGGAGAGGCAGGATTGTGTGTATGTACTTTTGGGTTTTGGATATATATGTATATATGTGTAAATATTCTCCGGCCAGTCTTGACTTCGCAGGCTGAGTTAGGAGCTTGTTATTTTGTATCTTTGGCACTCTATTCCTACTTCTGTTATCTTATGTTTGGCAGTTACAGTTTTCTTAGCATGCAAGTTAACTCGTTCCTTGAGCGTTGCGCTTTTATCTTGCGATTTTTATTTCCCCTATCCTTCAAGGCTCCTAGCATATTATAACTCTTCTGCTATTATATGTACCTATTTTACTTTAGAGGTCGTAATACCACATCACCTCTGTTTTACAACTTAAGCGTAAAGCTTTGTGTGGTAGGGTGTTACATTATGGTATCAGAGCAGTTCGTTCCTATAGAGCCTGAAAGACGGACTGATTGTGCTTCTGTGCATTCTCTGTATATGTGTGTATGTGCTATTAGGATATCTGATTGATATATATGGCATAAACGTTTGTGAACATGCATTTGGAACTTAAAGCATTAGACCTGCGATATTGAGACTGATCAACTTAATATCACTTGTTTGGTGTGTATAGGGACCAGATGTCGACTCGCGGACGCGGTCGCGGGCGAGGTAGAGGTAGGACAGGCACCGTTACTCCTGTACCCACAGGGACTGATCCAGTAGACTTTATGGCTGCCTTGAAAAATATGGCTGCAGCTATGCAGGCAACAGCTGAGGCACTGGGTAATCAGATAAATCAGGGTAATCATGGGAACAATAATGATGAGGACGGTCCTATGACACTTGCTACATTTCTGAAAGTTCGCCCTCCAACTTTTAGGGGAACCTCAAATCCAACTGATGCAGATAATTGGATTCAGGCTATGGAAAGGGCGTTACAGGCACAACAGGTTCCTGAAGAGCAATGGGTTGAATTTGGAACTTATCAGTTGCAAGGTGAAGCTCAGTATTGGTGGCAGGGAACACGACGTATCCTGCAGCCTGATGGTGCTGCGATTCCTTGGGAGATTTTTCGGACAGAGTTCTATAAGAAATACTGTCCTAATTCAGCTAGAAATGCCAAGGAACTTGAATTAATGCAGTTAAAGCAGGGACAGATGACTGTTGCTGAGTATACTAGCAAATTTGAGGAGTTATGTCGCTTTTCTCGTATCTGTCAAGGTGCGCCTGAAGATTTTGCTGAATGGAAGTGTATTAAATATGAGGGAGGTCTTCGGAGCGATATTCTGAGCTTTGTTGCCCCAATGGAGATCAGGGTATTTTCTGAATTGGTGAATAAGAGTAGGGTGGCTGAAGATTGTGTGAGGAAGGCGGCAGCAGAGAAAGGGAGTTTGAGGGTGCCTTTTCAGAGGCCTTCAGGGAGGAACTTTGCTCCGAGAGGTAGGAATTTCAAGCGTGGAGGCTTTGTTCCGCAGCAGACTCAGGGTCAGGGTAATTATAGAAGGCCGAATATTACTGCTAATCAAGGAAAAAGGTTTGGGAAGCAGCCACAGCAGGATCTGAATTGTCAGAAGTGTGGAAAATATCATCCTGGAGTTCCGTGTAGATTAGGACTTGGAGTGTGCTATTCCTGTGGACAGCCCGGGCATATAGCCAGTAACTACCCTGAGAAGAAGAAGTATGAGACTGGTAGGGTGCAGCAACCGGGGAGAGTATACACCACTTCTACCATTGGTGCTGAGGGATCTGAGACACTTATTAGAGGTAATTGTGAAATGGCTGGTAAAATCTTAAATGCTTTATTTGATTCAGGAGCGTCTCATTCATTTATTGCATTTGAAAAGGCCCATGAATTAGGATTGAGAATGGTGGTTTTAGGTTATGATTTGAAAGTATATAATGCTACTCATGAAGCTATGGCGACTAGGATAGAATGTCCACAAGTTCCTTTTCGAGTGCAACAGCGTGAATTTGTGCATGATTTGATTTGTTTGCCTATGACTGGTCTTGATCTCATTTTGGGATTGGATTGGTTATCCAAGAATCATGTTTTGCTTGATTGTTCTGAGAAGTCAGTACAGTTTATGCCAGAAGGGTCAGAAGCACCGGTTGTGGTGAATAGTTACTATTTGAATTCTATGATAGTAAACTGTTCTGGAACTGAATGTCAGGGTATTATGTTATTAACTGCGGGAGTATCAGGTGATGATCAGAGTTTAGAGCAGATTCCTGTTGTATGTGAATTTCCAGATGTGTTTCCGGATGATATTAATGAATTTCCACCTAACCGGGAAGTGGAATTTGCAATTGAGTTGGTACCTGGATCCGGTCCAATTTCAATTACTCCTTATAGGATGTCGCCTTTAGAAATGGCTGAACTGAAGGCTCAGCTGGAAGATCTGTTGGGTAAGCATTTTATCCGACCAAGTGTTTCTCCGTGGGGAGCACCAGTGTTATTGGTAAAGAAGAAGGATGGGAGTATGCGGCTGTGTGTCGATTATCGGCAATTGAATAAGATCACTGTGAAGAATAAATATCCGTTGCCTAGAATCGATGATCTAATGGATCAGTTACAGGGTGCTGGTGTGTTTTCTAAGATTGACCTGCGATCCGGATATCATCAGATAAGGGTTAGAGACGAGGATATTCCGAAAACTGCTTTCAGGACGCGTTATGGTCATTATGAGTATACAGTGATGTCTTTTGGGTTAACTAATGCCCCGGCAGTATTTATGGATTATATGAACAGGATTTTCCATCCGTATCTGGACAAGTTTGTTATTGTCTTCATTGATGATATTCTCGTTTATTCTAAGTCTGAAGAGGAACATGCTGATCACTTGCGAACTGTGCTGCAAATTCTGAGAGACAGGAAGTTATATGCTAAGTTATCTAAATGTGAGTTCTGGAAGAGTGAAGTGAAATTTCTCGGCCACGTGGTGAGTAAGCAGGGGATAGCTGTGGATCCTGCTAAGGTGGAAGCAGTGATGAATTGGGAGCGACCAACTTCAGTGACAGAAATCAGGAGTTTCCTAGGTTTGGCGGGGTATTATCGCAGATTCATTAAAGGATTTTCACAACTCGCCTTACCTTTAACTAAGTTGACTAGGAAGGATACACCTTTTATCTGGACTCCGAAATGTGAAGAGAGTTTCCAGGCATTGAAGCACAGGTTGACTACTGCACCTGTATTGGTATTACCTGAACCAAGTGAACCGTTTGAAGTGTATTGTGATGCATCTCTGAAAGGTTTGGGGTGTGTTCTGATGCAGCACCAGAATGTTGTAGCATACGCCTCACGGCAATTAAGGCCGCATGAAATGAACTATCCGACACATGATTTGGAAATTGCTGCTGTTGTGTTTGCTTTAAAGATTTGGAGGCACTATCTCTATGGTGTTAAGTTTCATGTTTTCTCAAACCATAAGAGTTTGAAGTATCTTTTTGAGCAGAAAAAATTGAATATGCGTCAGAGGAGATGGATGGAACTTCTGAAAGATTATGATTTTGAATTGAATTATCATCCAGGAAAAGCGAACGTTGTGGCAGACGCTTTGAGTCGGAAGTCTTTATATGCAGCTTGGATGATGCTACGGGAGGAAGAGTTACTGAAGGCATTCCAAGGTTTGAATTTGGGAATTAGAGAAGAATCTGGAATTTTGTGTTTGAGTCAGTTACAGATTTCAAGTGATTTTAAATCAGAACTTCTGAGGGCTCATCGAGACAGTGAAGCGTTACGTAAGGTATTACCAGCAGTCGAACAGGAGAAACAGTGGAGAGTGTCAGAAGGTCAGGATGGTTTATGGAGATTCAAGAACCGGATTATTGTGCCAGATATTGGAGACATGCGACAGAGAATCTTAAAGGAAGCTCATAAGAGCGGGTTTTCAATTCACCCAGGGAGCACTAAAATGTATCAAGATCTGAAAGCGATGTTCTGGTGGCCAGGTATGAAGAATGATGTGGCATTGTATGTATCTAAATGTTTAACGTGTCAGAAAGTTAAGATTGAGCATCAGAGACCATCAGGGACCCTTCAGCCTTTGGAGATTCCACAATGGAAATGGGAGAGTATCGCAATGGATTTTGTAATAGGTTTGCCTAGAACCCGATCTGGTTGTGACGCTATTTGGGTGGTTGTGGATCGACTAACAAAATCATCTCACTTTCTTCCTATCCGAATAAGTTGCACAATGGAGGAATTGGCTCGAATGTATATTAAAGAGATTGTCAGGTTGCATGGCGTGCCTTCTACCATTATATCTGATAGGGATCCTCGCTTCACATCAAGGTTCTGGGGAGCTTTTCAGCGTGCATTCGGGACTCAGTTAAGTTTGAGTACTGCATATCACCCTCAGACAGATGGTCAGTCAGAGAGAACTATTCAGACCTTGGAGGATATGCTAAGGGCTTGTGTTTTGGACCAGCCGGCGAGCTGGGATCGGTATATGCCATTAATAGAATTTGCTTATAATAATAGCTATCATGCGAGCATCGGAATGGCTCCATATGAGGCTCTGTATGGCAGGAAATGTCAGTCTCCGTTGTGTTGGTATGAAACTGGAGAAAAGAGTTTATTAGGGCCTGAGATGATAGCCGAAACGACTGAACAGATAAAGAAGATTCGTAGTCAAATGCTTATAGCCCAGAGCCGCCAGAAGAGCTATGCTGATCAGAGGCGAAAGCCTTTGGAATTCGAAGAAGGAGAACATGTCTTTCTAAAAGTTACACCAACCACTGGAGTGGGAAGAGCTATTAAGACCAAGAAACTGAATCCTCGTTATATTGGACCGTTTGAGATTCTGAAGAGAATTGGACCAGTGGCTTATAAAATTGTCTTACCGCCGTACCTTTCAAATTTGCACGATGTATTTCATGTATCACAGCTTCGGAAGTATACTCCTGATGCAAGTCATGTTCTAGAACCAGAACCAATCCAAGTGAGAGAAGATCTAACACTCCCAGTAATTCCGGTGAGAATTTATGATACTAATATTAAACGATTACGTGGAAAGGAAGTATCATTAGTAAAAGTAGCTTAGAGTCGAGCTGGTATTGAGGAACATACCTGGGAACTCGAATCAGATATGCGAAAGAACTATCCACATCTCTTTTCAGGTAACTATATTTGAATTTTGAGGGCAAAATTCTTTATTAGGTGGGTAGGATGTAAACCCCGGTTAAATTAGTAGATAATTAGTTAATAAATTAGTTTTTAATAAGGAGGATTAGAAATGCAAATATTATATTAAATTAGGATAGAGCTCATCGAAACGAGAATTTTGACACCAATTTCGAAGAAAACGGTCTAAAATTGGACCGAACGGGCCGAACCGGTTGAACCGGACCCGAACCGGGCTGTCGGTCCAACCGGACCCACACTTTTAAGGAGCCCGAAAGCCCTTCTTCTCCATTTCACCAGCTGCAGCGTGAAAATGCCCAGGGAGAAGAAAAACACTCCCGAACCCTTACGGTAACCTTCCAACCCCCGTAACTCCTCCGTTCGAGCTCCGATCGCCGCACCGTTTGCGGCCACGCGTTCACCGCGTCGAGCTCTACATTTCTACCGGAACAATTTCATAGGTAACTTGCTATTTCACTCTCAGCTTCATCTTCCCCCAATTTTCGAATTTTAAGTGGGAATATTGAATTTCTTTGATTTCTGATGTTTTAGGATCCAATTAGCTTGAGAGAAACATTCACTCTTGCTTATGTGAAGCTTGGGTAAAGTGAGGATACGATAATTCTATTTTATTTTCATTAAATTTGAGCTTTGAGTATTAAATTGGGTATATATGTATTATGAATGTGTATTAGGTTGAAAATAAATAATTGGAGCTTGAAATTGTGAATATTGGAACTTGGAGGAAGCGGATTAGTTGAGTTTTGAGGGGTTGTCTTGGTTTTGAATAAATAGCTTTGGTCGTTACGTGGAAATCGGCTAAGGTATGGTTTAGGTTTCTTGCATTTAATATATAATGTTCTGTGAAAACTTAGGCTAGATGACCATAGGATAAGTTGGAATGCAGGTGTATGCTTAATGTTTAGTAATTTGTTGATGAATATATTTGGTTGAAATTTATTGGATAATTAGTTATTAATCTTGGATGGTGAATGTTATTGTTGATGAACATGGTTGGTTTAGTGCTAATGATTTGGTGAATTATTGATTTGAGATAATATGTGTTAGAAGCCTAGGGTTAGTGAACTATGATCCTTAGTTGAATTTTGGTTGTTGGATTTGAATATTGTATGAATATAATTTTTAATCTGAAGTAGATTTATTGTGGTGACTGTTATGATGATGAGGAAGGGTATGATGAATTGAAAAGAAAGCAGGTTTGGACCCGAAAAGGGTGGCAAGTCCGAGTTTTAGAGGAGATGCTGCCGAAATTTTATAAAAAATTAGAGATTTTGTTTATATGATTATTTAAAAAGATTTAGATTTAAAGGTTATATGGTTTGATTTTGAGTTATTAAGAAAATGAGCATGTTTTAAGTTTAGTTCATTTGGAAAAGAATGAATTATGTTTTGAATTGGAACTATTGATGGACGGAATGAGAGGTGTGATAATGAAGGATAATGATTGAATATGATTGACGTATAATGATGAATGAGATGTGATTGAGAATGATGTGGATGTTGATGAATTTTAATTGAATTATTTATATGGCTTATGAATTTGAATAACCTGAGATACGAGATTCCCTGGATTAAGTGCCGTGGCTTGCCACCACGTGTACCAGGTTGAAAACTCGATACTCTGTTGACCCTACGACGTAAGTGTGACCGGGCACTATATAAATTCCCGGGAATGTTACCCCCATTGAGCAATATTGATTATTTGGGAAAAATCTATGCATAGACTCTTGGGGATGCACGTCGGGGGACAGTCTAAGGACAATTCAGACTTGTCGGGTTGGCTGGATAACCGACAGATGAGCCTCATCAGCCATAGGACAGGCATGCATCATATGCATATTACTTGAATTTCTTGCTTGTGCTCTAATTGGGTGTGCCTACCTGTATTTGCCATGCTAAATGTGTATTTGTTACCTGCAGTAGTTGTAACCTTCTTGTGTTTGCCTTTATCTGTCTATTTGTCTGTGAAAATGCATGATGGAGTTGGAGGTATGGAGGAATGGCAGCATAGGACTTAGATTTAAGGTTAAGTTAAGTTATAATTAAATATTTTTAGGAAACCACCTTTTATGGCTTCTGTTTAATACTTTAAACTCTACAATCTGAGTGTCGACGTTCTAGGATTGCCTCTGGCATTCCCAGGACCTTATATATTATGTGTGTGGCACCTTTACCATACTGAGAACCTCCGGTTCTCATTCCATACTATGTTGTTGTTTTTCAGATGCAGGTCGGGAGCCATCTCGTTAGGCGTCTGGACTCTTAAAGCGGAGGGGTTACTGGATAGTGTTGTTGTATAGTTTTGCTGTACAGTGATGTATATATATGTACTTAGCTTTCTCTCCGCATAACTTGTCCTTTTTGATCCTCTTAGAGGTTTATGGAGAGGCAGGATTGTGTGTATGTACTTTTGGGTTTTGGATATATATGTATATATGTGTAAATATTCTCCGGCCAGTCTTGACTTCGCAGGCTGAGTTAGGAGCTTGTTATTTTGTATCTTTGGCACTCTATTCCTACTTCTGTTATCTTATGTTTGGCAGTTACAGTTTTCTTAGCATGCAAGTTAACTCGTTCCTTGAGCGTTGCGCTTTTATCTTGCGATTTTTATTTCCCCTATCCTTCAAGGCTCCTAGCATATTATAACTCTTCTGCTATTATATGTACCTATTTTATTTTAGAGGTCGTAATACCACATCACCTCTGTTTTACGACTTAAGCGTAAAGCTTTGTGTGGTAGGGTGTTACACCGAAAACCCTATATTAAGCTATCTCTATTTTCAATTCTATTAAATTCATTTCCATTTCCAATTGAATTTGAACTCTGTATTTTGTTGCAACCTTGGTTACTGCTATGAGAATTATTGATGTCGCTGTTACTGGAGTATCATTGGAATTAACGTCGCTATTACCCCGGTTAATGCTGCCCCTAGGATGTATGCCCTGGTCTTTGGTCTGTGTTCTTCTGAGTACCAGATCTGCTGCTCCATTCCCGTATTTCTTTTGGGTAAGATTGGTTTTGTTCTACAACCAAAATTCTAATTATTGCTCCTTTGATGATCTGTTCTATTTTGCCCTTGCATTTGCTTCAGTTCCTATTAAATTTTCTTCCAAAGTTGCTGTTGCTGTTCCCGTGGGGTGTTATTGTTATCACTGTCGCCATGAATTGAAAGAAAAGGAAATTATCACGATTAGTTACGTGGACTCAGCTAACTGAGGTTGGGGTTTTCTTAAAATTTATTTTATAATTCAGAGTTGTGATAAATAGATATTGATGTAAAAAGATATATTTCTGTGATTATATTTGTCTTGTGGATGTGATGGTTAGTTGGACTGGATTATTGGATGCTTGATTGCGTGAGTGGTGTATGGTTGTTGATAAAAACCGGTTTGAAATGTTATTTGCTTGATTAGTATGAAAAGTGGATTTTTCTTGGTTTTGGAGTTTACTTAGTAATATAAATGAATCGATTTTGGGGGCTGGTCTGATTTTATAAATAAACTACTATTTGAGCTGATTTGATTTTAAGAAGAGTTTTACTGTTGGAATTGGTTTGATTTAAAAATAATTTGGTATTGGAATTGGATCAACTCTGGAAAATGTTTGAGATTTGGAAATGGTTGAAAAAGATTTGAGAAATGTTTGGATGGGACCCGAAAAGGGTGGCAGTGTCCAAGTTTTAGAGGAGATGCTGCCGAAATTTTATAAAATTGGAAGTTTCACTTTAAGTATTATCTGAAAAGATTTGGTTTAAAACATTACATGTCCTAAGGTTGATTTATTTATCAAAGAAAGAAATATGTTTTGAATTGGGGTTGTTAGTGAACAGAATGGAAAGAAGGATGATTGAGAATTTTCTCTGAAATATGATTTTTGAATGAATTTGGAAATGAGATTTGGATTGATGAATGATTATGATGTTGAGAATGTTGAGAATGTTGAGATATGATCTTTGAATTATTTATATGGCTTATGAATTTGAAATATCTGAGATACGAGGTTTCCTGGATTAAGTGCCGTGGTTTGCCACCACGTGTACCAGGTTGAAAACTCGATACTCTGTTGACCCTACGACGTAAGTGTGACCGGGAACTATATAAATTCCCGGGAATGTTTACCCCCATTGAGCAATATTGATTATTTGAGAAAAGCTATGCATAGACTCTTGGGGATGCACGTCGGGGGACAGTCTAAGGACAATTCAAACTTGTCGGGTTGGCTGGATAACCGACAGATGAGCCTCATCAGCCATAGGACAGGCATGCATCATATACATTTGTATGCTTTGTTTGGGCTTGAACTTGTTTTGGTTTGCCTAATTGCTAAACTGTCCTTAATTGCTACTTGAACTATTTGCTGTAACTGCTACCTACTTGTGCTTTCCTTGTCTGTCTTGCCTGTGTTTGTCCTGGTATACTATATTTGAGAATGAACTTTGATGCTGAATTAATGATTGTGTTGTTTGATTGCGTGGTTGGTTTCTGATTGAGATTTTTCTTATAAAAAAGGAAAGGTTTCGGATTTCTAAAAGATTAAACATTGTTAATTTTGAAAAGGTTTTGAACGATTTCCTATTGGTTTTTAAAAGATTCATAAGGCATTAATAATCACTGAGCTTGAAAACAGTTTTCTTATTGAATATCTTCTTATGACAACTTTGAAACTCCGTGGTGAGACCGTGTGGTTAGGTTCTCACCCTCCTACAGCTTTACCTTTTCAGGAACCGGATGAAGAAGCATTAAGAAGAATTATATTGCTTTTGGTTTATATGTTGTTCTGTTAATTAGATTATTTTCTTCCCTCGTCTTTTTTTATAAGAGGGATAGGAGTTGTATGTTTTATATGTATATTATATTATGAGATATTATGTAAGGAATCTTGTATATGAATCTATGCCTGCTTGTATTTTTATTAAGATAAAGTATTTATTTCCGGTTTGAAAAAAGAAATCAGCGATACAGTATCGAGTCACAGGCTCCTATTTTAATAGTTAGTATGTAAAGTAGTCGTAATACCTCTTGCTATCAGAGTAGCGCAGCCGGAAACGTGACTTTTGATAGTGAGGGTGTTACAATATTTATAATTATATTTATAACATGTTATGCATTTTTATATTATTCATGTATTATTATTATTATTTAATAAATATTTTATATTTAAAATGTAATTTATTTATTTATTTAACTAACTTATAATTTTATTTTTATTGTTATGTTATCATTGGTTTTTTAAAATATTGTTGAGATTTATTATGTCATTGTTAGTTATTTAAAATTTAATGTTGAGACTTGTTATATATATTTAATTTTTTTTATACAAAATTGTAAATCCAATCCAAACCTCTTAAAATTAGATTGAATTAGATCAATTTTTTAAAAAAAAATCATTCAATTAATATTTTTTGAATCAAATAAAATTTTGACTCAAAACCGATCCAAACCGTATGGCGAACCCCTAATTGTAATGTTGAGGCTGTAGGCTTACTATAGAAAATAGATCATAAAGCACTTTTCTATTGCAGCGTAAATTTTTGCATTAATTTATATTAGATATTAGATTTTGCTTGCTTTCTTAATTTAGAGTCTCACACTACATAAAAAATAATTTTTAACGATAAATTTTTAATAACAATAATATAATGACCATTAATAACAATTATATATTTATCATTATTATTATATATTTAATAACAATTATCATTATTATCGCCAATGAGTTATAGTTCAAATGGCATAGTCTCCCCATACTCAATTAAGAGGTTGTAGGTTCGAGTCTCCTATCTTTAATAAAAAAAAAAATTATCATTATTGTCACTAAACATTAAAAAAAAAGTTTTTAATGACAAATTTTTAATAATCATAGTACTATTGTCATTTTTTTTTATTAAAATAATTTTTTTGACAAGTATACATAAATTTTTTTTTTCTTTCTTTTTTTCTTCATCTTATCCCAACCACACTTCACTCTCATATTTTACACTACCGCTCACCGTTGAGTACCACCGTTCACTATCACTCGCGTCTCCGCCAATCTCACATGCACAAAAACTATTCAAATGACAATCTCGTTTTGATCTCTCAAACACACTAGAACCTCTCAACCTCCACTCTCACTCGATCTCTTTCATTGTCGAGCTGTAACTGCCGCACCTCCATCGCCATCACTCTCGCGCGTGCATACAATCTCCAGAGGCAGATCTCGATTTCGATCTTGGTCTCAATCTCATTTTCACAGCCAACTCTCAGTCACCACTCTCACTTGGTCTCTTTCACTACCAAATCTCCAGATCTATCACATTCACCTCCACCACTTGCACTGCCATTGGTCTATCGCTCGAAAACATACGCGATCATTGCCTTCCATTGTTGCTCCATTGTAGGTATGTTTTTTCTCTTCTTTTTATTTTCTGTTTTTGTGTGTGTATTATTGTGGCTTCTATTTTCTCTTTATTTAGCTTTTTGTTTTTCATCTTCGATTATTTAATATTCGTTATCGATTCTGCTGCTGTTTATGTGACCGCTTCCACCATGGTTGCCGTTCACATTGCCATCATTGTCGCCTTTGTCACCACCATGTTAGACTGACCCTGCAGTCACTATCATCAGATTTATTGTTGGTATGATTATTTCATTTTTACATATTAATTTGTAACTTTAGCATTTTGTTAGGGTTTAGTTTAAATTAGTGGTTAAATTTGTTTAATGAAGTGTGTGATTAGAGTTTGTTGTATTTTAATATTATGGATGTAAAAATTAAATAATGTTAGAGTAGATTAAATAAGGTGAGATTAAGAGTGCTTGAGTTGTTGGAAGATTTTAGTGGAGTTTAGTGAATGAGTTTCTTTCAATTGGATTAAACTTATGTCGATTATTTTTGGCATATCTCTTGTTAGTTTGGTGAAATTATAATTAGGTTATAATTAATTAGACTAATAAATTTTTACTTATTTTTTTAAATTAGTTTCAGCTTGTGAATTTGATACATTATCCATTTTATTAGGATGATGATATTCTCTTTGATATTAGTTGGAGTTTGCTTTCTTTGTTGTGAATACAGTAATATTTCAGTTTGGTTTTCTATCTCTGAATATAATGAATATTTAAATTTTAAGTCAGACTTACATTTCCTAGGATAGAGTTTTAGGACAGAAGTGGGAGAAGGTCGCATGGCGGCGCCTTCTCGAAACCCTTGTTTGCTGGAAAATTGTGGAGTTATAAGGGGTTGCGCACTAGAACGGTTAGGTTTTGATGTTTTGTTGAATGCATGTATGTTATAATTTATGCCTCCAGCTGTTTCCTATGTGAAAACTATTATAAATTGTTTAAATTGTTTAAAACATATTTGATTTGTCAGAAAATGATAATTGTATTCGGCGAAAGAGTCTAATTACAAGGTACACTCTGTCAATTTTTCTAAAAAATTGAATAATTTGTGTTGTTCGTTGAATTCTTAGGTGTGTGTTTTGATACGATTCCAAGTCATCATCTATGGATGTATAAGGGGAATAACGGTGGCCGGGGGTTTAAAACCAGAATTCTTTGAGGGGGTTGACGCGTTTGTCGCGCATGTCTTCAGTATGGAACCATTTGGATCTGAAGGGGTATCTAGGTATCCGTGTCAAAAGTGTTGGCTGACTAAGTGGTTAGGACCTGCGGACATAACGCTTCACCTTTACTGTAATGGGTTTAAGGATCAGTATTAGATTTGGACGGAACAAGTTGAAGTGGATGAGTAGGAAATTAACCATACTGCCTCTAATTTGAATAGGTTTAGTTGTCAATCAAGGAAGGTTTGGGTGGTGAGAGACCTAAACATGGATGGAATGAGATGGGAGGCTAACCAAAAGAGATACAACGAGATGGTGTGTTATACAACAGGTGTTATGGAATTGGAAGAGGCTGAAGAAGAGCCTAACTCGGAGGCGAAGACATTTTATCATCTGTTAGAATCTGCTGTGAAACCTTTGTACAAGGGATGCATTCATTCAGAGTTGTCTGCATGTGTTAGGATGATGAGTATTAAGTTTGAGTCAAATCATACCGAAGAATCCTTTAATAAGTGGGTCATCCTTTACAATGAACTAGTACTTGCCAGTGCATTAGCATCCTTCGAAACCACTACGAAGCAAAGAAGCTAGTTTCAAAGTTGGGTCTAAATACGGTAAAAATTGATTATTATTTGAATGGTTGTATGCTTTACTATAAGACGGATGCAGACCTAACTGAGTGCAGATTTTGTAGATCACCGAGGTTCCAAGTCGAGAGAGAACAGATTGATAAATGCGGTTAAAGAGAATTCCAATGAAGCGGATGCACTACTTGCCCTTAATCCCTAGGCTGAAACGGTTGTATGCATCGATGAGTTCGGCCCCTCACATGACTTGGTATAATAACAACAAGAGAGATGATGGAATCATGATGCATCCATCACACAGAGAAGCTTAGAAGTAGTTTGATCGGGTCTATTTTACATTTGCGAGCGATCCCAGAAATGTTAGACTAACTTTATGCTCTGACGGGTTCGCACTGAATTCCAATTTCGGTAACATGTACTCTTGTTGGCCTGTAGTCATAACACCTTATAACCTGAGTCCTGAAATGTGCATGAAGAATTCAAACATGTTCCTAACTTGCCTTATACTTAGTTCCAGCAATCCAAAGGCCAAAATAGATGTCTTCTTACAGCCCTTGGTGGATGAGTTAAAGTAGTTATAGATCTATAGTATAGAAACGTCTGATATTTCGACGAAGAGAAACTTTCAACTGCAGGCTGCACTGATATGGACCATTAACGACTTTCCTACATACAACATGTTGTCAGGTTGGTCCACTTAGGGCAGAATGGAATGCCCCGTTTGTATGGAGGATATGAAAATATTTTGGTTGCCGAATGGTGGTAAGAATTTGTAGTTTGATTGCCATCGAAGATTCCTCAATTTTGATCATCCTTTTTGGCGCAACAGGGACTCATTCAAAAAGAATATAACTGAACATGAAGAGGCACTTGTGAGGTTGGGTGGTAGACAAGTTTGGCAATATGTACATAGAATCCCAAGGATCGTCAATAACGGGGCAGGTCTGAGACCTCCGAGATATCGCTGGGAGCATTGTTTGACTAAACAAATTATATTTTAGGAGTTGCTTTATTGAAAAGACAACTTAATTCAACATTGTCTTGATATGATGCACATTGAAAAGAACGTGTTTAATAGTATCATGCACACAGTAATAGACGATGAGCGAACAAGGATAATGATAAGGTTAAGTTAGACATGATTGACATTTACAGGCGGCCAGATATGAACATAAAGAGACTTGATAACGGGCAGTGGGCTAAACCAAAGGCAGTGTTCACTCTAATGAAGGAGCAGAGACAAAATATTTGTAAGTGGATCAGAGGGTTAAGATTTCTTTATAGTTATGCCTCTAACTTAGGCAGGTGTGCAAACATGTTACAGGGTAGACTTGCTGGGTTAAAGAGTCATGATTGTCACGTCTTCATGGAGTCTTTGCTTCCTGTCGCGTTTAGAGAACTTCCAACCAACATCTGAAAATCCCTCACAGAAATAAGTGAGTTCTTTAGAGAGTTATGTGCTATAAAACTTAGCAAACACAACCTCACTGTAAGCTAGAGAGGATATTCCCATCATAGTTTATAAGCTAGAGAGGATATTCCCTCCATCCTTTTTTGACGTTATGGAACAATTAGCAGTCCACCTATCGTATGAAGCAATACTATGTGGGTCGGTTCAATTTAGGTGGATGTACCCATTTGAGAGGATGGTTTATTTAAGCGCATCGTAAAGAACAAAGCTCAGATTAAGGGAAACATCTGCAAAGCAATTCTAGCTAAGGAAACATCTGCATTTTGCTCATTTTATTTCCAGTCTCATGTTGAGTCACGTAGAACAAGGGTTGCAAGGAACGATGAAAGGGGAGAATCCTCGTCAAGTAGAACAATATACCCAATCTTTTTACCAGAAGGAGTTGCAATGGGTGCGAGCAGTGACCACTGGTTAGAGTCGAAAGAAATTGATGCTGCACATTTGCATGTGTTGCTTAATTGTGACCAAATTTTATCCTACCTCATGTGAATTTTTTTAAGTCTTGGTAAATACTACAATCAGTAAGATACTAACTTCTTAATCTGACTAAAACTTTTTTATCCTATGCTGAATCATATATGTTATTCCAAAAGGCAAATCCTGATACCTCATTGAACAATTTTTCACATTGGTTCACAGAATACATCAACGTGTAGCTAACTGATACAACAGATTCAGAACTAGTTGTACTTAGTTGGGGCCCATTGAATAAGGGCACTAGCTACCCAATGTACACTGTTAATGGATATCTGTTTCCTACCTTACAGTGGTTAATTAGAAAGAAAATAGATAACACCAGAGTTTGGGTTCATGTGGATTCAGGCGGGGTCACTCTGATTAGTTTGGTGTGTTGCACAACATAATTAAATTAGAGTATTTCTTTACAAGGTATGCATATTTAAATGTGAATAGTATAATCCAAGTTTGCAACAAGGAACACAAAAGTACAAGGATTACAATATCACTAAAATTAATGTAACCAGAAAATATAGGCATGACGATCCTTTTATTCTACCTCAAAATCCATGACCCGTATATTATTTGCCTTATTCAGTTCATGCAAGTCTAGTAGGGTGGTTGTGGTCAAGACTAAGCCAAGAGGCCGCATCGAGTCTGATGATAGGATAGAGGGTCAAGAACCTTGTCAGATTGACGACCCAACTCCTACAAAAATGGTGGTTGATACCGGTGAGCCGATCACCCTTAGGTCTGCTATTATGGGTGATGACATCATTGACATTGGAATAGATGCCAACACACTTCCACCAGATGATGACGATTTTTTTAAAAAAAAAATGGGGTCGATGGTGACAAAAAAGAGGAAGACGAGTTCAATGAACATTAGGAAACTACGTCGGTAGACGAGGATGGTGAATCAAAGGAAGAAGATGATGAATCTGAATAGAATTAATGTAAATATAGTTTTGTGATATGTATTTTTTTAAGAAATTTTGCGGAGAATGTAATATAGTTAGCTTTATTTTAGATATTTCATTCAATTCCAAGTCATTCTGTATCTTTAAGTTAAATTTTTTATATTTCAAATCAGGTTTAACGCAGTATTTCAATTATTAGGGGTATATTATAGATGGACAAAAAGAGATTATTTTTGAAAATAAAACACTACCGTCGGAACTACAGTCAGAATATTCCAATGGTAATAGCCCAACCATTTCTTTTTAAATTTAAAAATTACTTTCGTCAGAATTACCGTCAGATTAATTCGATGATAAGTTAGCAGGTGACATATGTCTTGGCGCAAACGTTACCGTTTAAAAAAATTTCGCCGGTAACGCTCATCGGATTTCATTTTCACAGTGACTATATTCCATCATAGAATCCGACGGTAATCACCGTCGAATGAAAAAATTTCGACGGTAACCATTTACCGGCGAGGTTTATACTGTCTGATTTATTTCAACGGTAAATCCGACGGTAATTTACTTATCGTCAAATTTTAATTTCTTTTCTGACGGTAAATACAACGATACTCAGTGTTTTTCTTGTAGTGCTCAAGAAAAGAAAATATTTTTCTCTATCTCTCATATGGAATGCCAAAGAATCCAGGAAGCATTGTTGAAGGTCATCGTTGCCACCTCATCCTATCTTATTCTTTAAAAGATTTTTTAATTGAATTTGTCCTTTAAAGATTTTAAGTTAGTCATTTTAGTCTTTTCGTTTTTTCTGTTGCTAACAACGTCAAAATTTGTTGATGTAACACGTTAAGTGACACCATAACATACACCTAATAGTCATAATTGACGATTAATACGATAAGTTTATAAAATCAGATCAAATCAACCCTAAATCTTTGATAATAAATTTGAGTAATATTTTGGGACTAATCTTATTATTTACTCAATATTAATATTCATATTCATTTCTTGCACTTCCCCTTTAGTAGTGGTGGCAAGAAAAAACTGATTCCGATGAACGTGGAAGAGGCTGCACTCGATTTGCTGAGCCATGTGACTCAGCCTCGGATCTCATTTTTGCTTGCTTTATTGTTCTTCATTGCCTGCTGGGTTTCTTCTTTCTCCAATTTGCTTCTCCTTGCACTTACTATTTGGACAACTATCCAAGTAACGACCCTTTCTCTCTCTTTCCTTTTCTTTTTGGCTACTTAATTAATTATTTTATTTATTAATTAACTAATTAATAATTTTTCTATTTCGAGTATCAGAGTTTCAACGCAAACTCCTTGAGGAGGACTTGAATAAAAAATGGCGTCGCGTCATGTTCATCTCCTCGGTATACTATTTTCCAATTCCTTTCGCATTCTCAATTTATCTCCACACACTTCACTGGAATTCAACTTGTTGTGTGCATATTGGAACACTGGGAATGGTTGAATAAGCTGTTGACTCAAATTTGGACCAACTATTTTAATCCAAAGCTTTCAAGAAGGATATCCGCTATAGTTGAGGTGCATTTAACTTTCCTTGTCTGCGCCGGGATTCTATATATTTAATTTGCTAAACTAGATCACTTAGGTGCTACTTTATTTAGATTTTGTAAGCTAAATTCGTTTAGAATTATGCTACACATACAAGTGTTTTTAGTTTATAAGTCTTACAAGTTGGATAAAATCTAACAAAAATTACATTTACTTATTGGAGTGTGATAACACGCGTATCACTCAACCACCATTTCTAAAGTGCGCTCTCATTCACCATTATAGAAGACGCTTCTTCTTCACGTTCCTTCTTCTCCTCTTCCTTCTTCTTCTCCTTCTTTTTTGCGTTTTTCCTCCTTTTTTTTCGCGTGTTTCATCTTCATCGTTTTTTTTATTACTGTTGTTATTGCTGTATTTTTTTTTCCTCCTCTTTCTATTAATTTTGCAATATTATGTATTTTTTCTTCTTTGTTTGATTTTTTCTCCCAAGAAAAATTATAAGAAAACGAAATAAGAAAATGAGGAAGAAGAAGCAATAGAAGATGAGGAAGACGAAGAGGAAGAGTTTTGAATTATGCAAAACTTATCAGAATAAAAATATACCAAAAAATTCTTAAAATACACCCAAATATTTTCGTGTTACACCCAAATTTCTGCATATAATGAAAAATATTTTCTCTAATACTGTATTTTTTTCTTCTTTTTTTTCCTTATTTCTTTCTTTCTTTTAGTTAAATGAATGTAAGTTCATCCTCTTTCAAGTAATTTTGCAGCATTATGTATTTTTTTTCTTCTTCTTTATTTGATTTTTTGTTTTTTATTCTTGTTAACAGAGTAAAATAAGAAGAAACTTGAGAAGGTAAAATAAAAAGAAAAAGATAAATAAAAAAAAAGAAAGAAGAAGATGGTGATGATGATGATAAAAAAAAGAAGTAGTAGTAGAAGATAAGGAGGAGGAAAAGTAATAGTTTTGAGTTATGCAGAATTTATCAAAATAAAAATACATCTAAAAATTCTTAAAAGACACCTAAATATCTTTGTATTACACCCAAATATTTTCGTGCTATACTCAAATTTACTGCAGAAAAATGTTTCCTCTAATGTTATATTTTTTCTTCTGAATTCAACCACACTTTAGCCACTTAATTGGATTCAAAATAATAATCAATTTCGTTCTGATTCAATTAACAATTTGAACCTGATTTATTTATTATTTTTAACAACGAGATAACTGATGATGGAGGAGAAAGAGAAAAAGAAAAGAGAAAAAGAAATTCGAATGAAAAAAGAAAGAGAAAGAGGAGGAGGAGAAAAAAGTGGTGTTGATGACAACGATAATGAGAGAAAAAAATTACGAAGAAGAAGTGGCAAGAAGAAAGAAGAAGAAGAAAAAGATCAGAAGAAGAAGAAGAGGCATGGAGAAAGAAGAAGAAGAGGCACGGAAAAAAACGTGAAAGCGTGTGAATATAAATGGCTTATATGAAAACGCTTGTATGTGAAAAATAACTCATTGGTTTAATATGATTGGATATAAGTCTGAGGTTAATTAAGTTTGTTTTTTCTTGTGTCCTTATCTTTAACATGGGTTTTGATTGGAACTACCCGAATTATGATTAATAGTCTTCATCTCAAGGGTGACGTATGTCAAATAGCATTATCTATATTTCTCTAAGATTCTAAGGCACTAAGCTATATAAAATGAAACAATTTATATGAAAACAAATTAAATAAGCAAGTTTGATTTTTTAAGCAAGTAATAACACTTGTCACTGTGAGAACTATAAAATATACTTTGCCCATATTTAAAGAAAATTCCTTTCTAAACGTTTATGCCTTATGTTTGGAGCCACCAATTGTTTGTTAAATCATTTTTCTTTACTAATCTAATCATTCACATTTTTATGCAACTCATGATTACGCCAATTCTAGATGAAAAAGTCCTTCTGTATTCATTTTTATCAAAATCTGAGGTGAGAATTGGAATTGCATTTGCCCAGTATTTCTTTTTGGTTAGTGAGTCTTATTTTTGAAAAAAGTTCATGTTTATCATTTTTGGCATAATTTGTTTCGTTTTTCATCTCGGACTCAGTATTTGGAATGTGTTATGAGAATTTATGTCTCCTTTGTTAACCTTCTCTTTTACTTTCCTCCAATGAAGTATGATATTTCATTCCAATTGTACTTTTACTTTTATACAGTAGTAAAAACTTTCAATTGACACCCTGATTAAAGCCATGAAGGCATTATATATGTTACAATGATTTCGGCAAACAAACTTTCTAGGAATTGCTTTAAGGGAAGTCCATCTTTAAGGTAGCAAAATGGCTACTTGGAAGAAAAATTGAATGACAAGGACTTGCAGACATTTGTCGAGGTAGAAGCAGAGGAATTGACAAGGAGGATAACTGTGAGCTGAGGTTCAACACCAACATGGGATGCAACGCTTAATATAGTTCCGAGAATTTCCCTACTCAATCAAATTTTATATTTTAACATGTTATGTTCTATTTATAAATCTGTTACATCTATCATTAAATTAGGCAAAAAAAAATTATTTATTTTGTAGTCCAACTTCTTTTGTTTTTATCCTTTTGTAATATTTTTATACTAATTTATCACGTGATTACAAATGTAAGTTCAAATTATTTAATACATGAAAAATTAAATCCGTCAAAATTTTTTTAATAACTAATGATAAGATAGGATGACAATAATTTAAATTTTAATATGTTATTTTCCTCTAATTATAAATCTGTGGCATCTATCTATAAATTAGGATAAAGTGTAATTTCCTTCTTATGGTCTAATTTCTTTTTTGTTTTTATCCTTTTGAAAACTTTTGTATTTTATTTAGGATTAAAAGTATAAGTAGTTCAAATTAATTAAATATATAAAAAATAACTTAATAGACCTGGCTTGGGATTGTCTGATAAGGTTTTTGTTAATATTTTTTTTTTTTGTTACAGTTAATATTATCTATCTATTACTAATTTGGTTCAGACTTGAGAGATTTCCGGAACCAAATATTAAGGGTGGTTGTTCTGGTATTATCACTCTTTCTTTAACAACCATGCTAACGTAACAATCATTATTATCCAATTATTTATCTAATTAAATTTATTTTTCAATTCCTATATATATTGAAAATATAAATTCTAATTATACAATTGAGTAATTGTTATGGGAAGTCAAGAAGGTAGTAACATAGACACATAGTAGTATTAACTTAATATCATCAACTTGCTTTGCAAATTGAACTGCATGAAAACTTGTCTTTCCAAACGAACTAAGCCATGTTCATTAGGGATATAAATAAAAGAGAGTTTTTAATTACTACTTACTAAAACGTAAAAACACACATACAAATGATAGAAGTAATCAATGATTAGTTAGCAGTGAATAGTGATGACCATAGACATTCCCATTCCAAGACAGGGGGCAAAACCGTAACTACAGTGAAGCTAAGATAGATCAGAAGAAAATTCAACTTAATTTTCAAAATTCAATTTAATTTGATTTGGTGAGTGTTTTTCTAACTAACCACACACAGTGACTATGACAAGGTCGTAGCTATTAGAGGCTGCATGGTTTGCTTCAAAAAAACACACACTAATCACTCTCACAAACACTCATACCATTTTAGCAACTAACTTTTGCTTCCAATCAGCCATGACTCGCTGTAGTGCTCCGCCCTCATCATCGCCGCCGAGGCCAACACCTATTCCGGCCAAATTCTGGCGTGCATGTGCTGGAATCTCTGCACAGGCACCAGTAGTGAACTCTAGGGTTTACTACTTTCCACAGGGACACATCGACCAAGCTGCTTCGCAACCGCGAAACCTTTCACCTCTAGTTTACTCCAGGCCGGTCATCCCTTGCCGTGTCGCCGCCGTCAACTTTTTCGCGGACCCTAAGACCGACGAGGTCTTCCTCAAGATTCTTCTCCTTCCTGTCACCGATGGATCCGCTCAGGATTTTCTTCCACCTGCCGTGGCCGCCGAAGGCAGCGGCAACGGCAATGGTGACGATGAAAAGGTTGAGTCGTACGCCAAGATTCTCACGCGGTCCGATGCGAACAATGGCGGAGGGTTTTCGGTGCCGAGATTCTGTGCGGACTTGATCTTCCCGCCGTTGAACTTTGAAGAGGACCCGCCGGTGCAGACGCTTCGCATAACCGACCTCCACGGCGCCGTTTGGGAGTTTCGCCACATCTACCGCGGGACGCCGAGACGGCACCTCTTCACTTCTGGCTGGAGCAAGTTCGTTAACAGCAAGAAGATTATCTCTGGCGATACTGTGGTCTTCATGAAGGACTCCGATGGCAGGATGTTTGTCGGAATCCGCCGCAATATGTCGTCAGACGACGGTATCTCAGACGGCGGATTGGATTGGTTAGCAACGATAGTTGGGATGGACGAGGGGGAAAAGGAAAAAGAAGAGAAAAATGAAGAGGTGATAATGGAAGGGTTTGCAAGAAACGGGAAGGGGAGGGTGAGTTCGGCTTCAGTGGCGGAGGCGATGGAGCTGGCGGCCCAGAACAAGCCGTTCGAAGTTGTTTACTATCCAAGCGTGGGTTGGGGGGAGTTTGTGGTAAAGGCAGAGGATGTAGACGTGAAGATGAATGGTATTTTCTGCAGTGTTGGGATGAGAGTGAAGATGGCCAGAGAGAACTACGATTCTTCACGGATGACTTGGTTTCAGGGAACAGTTTCTGGTGTTACTGTTCCCGGTGAAGCTCAACCATGGAGCGGTTCTCCTTGGCGCATGCTTCAGGTATAACATTTGCCCGCTTTGTGAATTTTGATTTGTGTGCTTATATAGTGATATGGAGACTAAATCCTCATTCGTACACGATTATTCATTTTGTTCAAATTTAAAATTATCTATAATGGTCTCTTAGATTTAAGTTCGGATACCAAAATAGTCTATTGATTTTGGGATAATATAGAGTGCTAGCACCCTCATGGTCCAAAATAAATTATTCTTCTTGGTTTCTACGTCCACTATTCTTCATTTTTTATTTGTTTAAACGTCAAGAATAAACCACATCATTTAGTCATCATCCAGCGTAGCATGAAGGGTGAAATCTCAGCATTTCGTTTACCTAATTATGAACGAAAAGAATCAAGGAATCATACTGGTGTCCATACTTAAATTTAGAGGACTAGTATAGCTAATTTTAAATTTGGGGATCAAAATGGATAATCGCGTAAATTTTAAAAACGGTTGTGATATGGACTTTGAATGAGAATTGGCAAGAAAGGAAAAAGAAAAAGAATGGAATGAAAGAAATAAGATAGAAACTCAAGTGCAGTTGATTTCATGTCAAGTGCAGTTGATTTCATGTGAAGTTGATAACTAAGAACCGTTAAATGATACCAATTTTTTATCTATTACTTTCAACTATCAACTTTAACTGCACTTGAGTTTTCACCAAAAAATAAATAAAGAAAAATTTAAAGAAAGAATCTCTTGGTTTCTTGTGGTGTGTTCTTGATTTCTCCATCTTAACGTGACGGTTGCTTAATAGTAATTATATAATAATAATAATAAATAATAATAACAAAAAAAATGGAAAGAAAGAACTATTTTCTTGGTCTGTTATAGTGTGCCAGCAATTTGTTTGTGTATTGTTATAGTTTGTTACTTGAGTATATACTATATAGCATAATGGATGAATTTTTACTGAGATCGTTTTGGTGGCTAACTAGAAAAAAAAACGAGAGAGTTTCTTGGCCTTTTGTGAAGGGAAAAGAAAAAGAAAAAGAAAGGAGAGTTGTTTCTGTTATGTGAGTGAGTGAGTCATATATATTTAATAGATTTTGATTGAGAATTATTTAATGATAAATAGATCTATTTAGTGTTATTTCTTTTGAGATGATAAAATAATATATCTAAAGAATGAAAATTCGGTCCTAATATTTTTTCTTGAAGCTGATGTTAGCTTTTTTATTTTTTCCTTCTCTGATAATATTATAGATTACATGGGATGAATCTGAAATCTTGAAGAATGTAAGTCCCGTTAGTCCATGGCAGGTGGAGTTTCTTTCTGACACACCTTCACTTCCTCAAGTATTTCCCCCGACAAAAAAATTCAGAATTGCAGACGGTTCTTCTAAAATTTTCAGTCATGAAGTGGAAGAATCTTCCTTTTCCATGACAAGACTTGCTATTCCTGATTTAGCAATGGGAGTGCTGAATCAAACATTGTTGATGAGTAATTATGGCACCCCTTTTCCTGCTAGCATTCAGGGAGTCAGGCATCCTCTACTTTCTGCACCTACTTGTCCCATTTTTCCGATTAATCCTCCTCTGTCTATTGCTAACTCCTTTAAGAATAACATTAGACCAAGGTTAAATGCTATGTTGCCAGAGCCTAATATTAACACTCATAAACCTGAAAGCTTATCTCCACATAACAAGTCTAGTTTGACTCCTAACAGCAACTCAACCAAATCTGGGACTGCTTCTTTTCAACTATTTGGTTGTACTATTCAAACAGATCAAGAAATTGATGACCAATTGATGACCATAGCACCGCTAAAAATGACGCAGGAAAAGACAACGTATAATAGAGGCATTGACAAACCAATTACATAGAATTTGACTTGCACTGTTAACATTATTCTGAATTCAAATTGATCACTAGTTCTTCTACTCAAACTAATCACTGTTAGTGTATGCATATAGTTTATTAGTTCTTAAAAGAATAAATGATTAGTAAAATATAGAAGTGATGATTCTATTTTTTATCATTGTATTCTTTTTTTTAACAAAATAATATTCGGTAAAATTTTATGTTTATTTGTGTTGTTTATTAAATAAAACATATTTGTATTTCTACAATTTATATAAATGAACTTGTACTAATATACAAAAAATTAGTAAAAATGAATATAAACAACATAAACTTAGATATTTAATTTATTTAATGCTTTTATTTTGACTACTGAATTAAAAGGCAAGCAGTTCACATTTCGTTTTTAATTTTAAATATTAATCTTTTATGAGCATGCGCAGCACTTATAAACTTCTATTGCTTTTGGTCATGTTAAATTCAAAACTCAAAAGTAATATATATATATATATATATATATATATATATATATATATATATATATATATATATTGTAAAATTAAAAGTAGGAGAGGCGTACACATCTAAGTTTTTTTTGACAACCAAATTCAATCAAGTTGGCCCAATTCAATAAAAATTAGTTTCATTAGTAGAGCGTGAATACACGTTTCCACGTTTCTCTCTTCGTCTTCTTTCTTCTTCTATTTCTTCGCGTTCCTCCTTCTCTTTCTTCGTATTTCTCTTTCTTCTTCTTCTTTGTGTTCTTTCTTCTTAGTTTTATTTCTCTTAAAGGAGTAAATTAAAAAGAATTTTAAGAAAATGAAATAAGAAGGAGAAGATGAAGAAAAAAAGATGAAAAAGAAGAAGACGAAGCGGAAAATGAGGAGGAGAAATTCAAGTGAAATGAAACCAAACAAATCTAAATTAAACCAAAAAATGAATCGAAATTTATTAAAGAATAAAAAAATTGGTCAATACTTAAAAGAAGCATCAACTAAACCTCATTTAATTCACAAATAAATCAAAATTAGTTCAGATTTGAACAAAAACTAACTAAACAACCACACATGAACAAGTTCAGTAAATTCAAACAAAACAAAACCAAATGAATCTAAATTAAAATAAGAAATGAATCGAATTTTTTTAAGGAATAAAAAAGTACTTAACAACAACATCAAGTGAACCTTAGTTAATTCACAAATGAATCGAAATTAGTTCAGATTTGAACAAAACTAACTAAACAACCACATATAAACAAATTCAGCAAATTCAAGCGAAATGAAACCAAATGAACCAAAATTTTTTAAGGAATAAAAAATTTGGTCAATACTTAACAGCAGTATCAAGTGAATCTCAGTTAATTCACAAATGAATCGAAATTAGTTCATTTGAACAAAAACTAACTAAACCACCACATATGAACAAGTTCAGCAAATTCAAGGAAACAAAACCAAATGAGCTAAAATTAATTAAGAAATGAACCGAAATTTCTTAAAGAATAAAAAATTTAGTCAATACTTAACAGCAACATCAAGTGAACTTTAGTTAATTCACAAATGAATCAAAATTAGTTTATATTTGAACAAGTAGTAAAAACATTCAATCATCAACAAAAGCACATCGAATTCATTTTTGAATCCAAATGAACCTCAAATAAACTAAAAAATGAATCGAAATTATTTAATAATGGCATTAGAAAAAATCAGAACTAATAAAGATATTAACAAAATATTGGTGTTGTTCGTGATTACAATAACAAAAAAAAATATAACGAAAAAAAAAATAAAAAAAAGAAGAATTTACGTGCGCAAATTATAAAAAAAAGAAACAATAACAATAAATGTACATGTATAAATTTAAAATACATGGTTTGATTTGGTTATGGTTATGGCTTAAATGTAAACATTTATTTTAAAGTAGTGCTTACTGCTCAATCTCAAATAATAACTACTTGGATAATGTAAGAGATTTTTAAGGGAGAATAATGAACAATAAAGAGTCCATTGCTAAAGGAATTCTCTTTTCTTTTTTTTTTTCTCCCAAAATATTTGAATCTCGTATATTAAAAGAAGATATAAGATAAATTTAGATTATTATCTCTTCTTCTCTTTAACTTGATTTAAAATGGATAGAGATTGTTGCCTCCAAATAATGTGGGTGGTCAGCTTATGAATGAATGAATATCATTGCAACTTAGCTAGAAGACAAGTTTCAATATATACACTTTCTGTCTGAGGATAATTTTGTCTCTAAGAGAGTACATAATATTATCTAGTCCATTCTTCTTTCTTTCTTCAATGATCGTAACATCCCATGCTAAAAATAAGAGGTATTACTATTTGGGGATGCTACGGTAAAGTTGTCAATTTCATCTTTTTATAAAGATGTTTTTTGTTTTGTGGTTGTGATTGTTTTAAAAAAGTGTTACTAAAAGTGTTGCTTAAAAAGAAAGTGTTACCCTTAATCTTAACTTGGCTCTGATACCAATTTTTCATTTTCGACTTTTCTTTTAATTTCTTTTTCGAAATTTCTATTAACTCTTCATATTTTGATTCGAATAAGTTTATAATTTGTATAGATTCAATTGGTGGTGCTTTATTTAAAGGATTTTGATAAAAATAATTTGCAGCTTCATAATCTAAAGTATTGACCATTTCTACTATTTCTCTTGTATTTGTTATATGATCATTTATTACTAATCCTTAATGTATATTTATAATTCTGATTTCATATTTATAGTTTTTTAATTCTGATCTAATTTCTATCATAATTATAATATTCTTTTTTGCATGGATTATTGTATATAAAATCTTTTATCTGTTTGTCTTTTTCTTTAATATAATTTTTCAAATCCTCAAAAACTTCTTTTATTTCTACACTTTCTCTTGTTTCTAAATATCTTTCTAATTTTTCAATTTTATTCTCCATTTTTTCTTTTAGCAGCTTTAATTCTTTTAGATCATAATATGATTTTCCAGGCATTTATAAATTTTTTAAATTTAATTCCAACTTGTTTATATTTATTCTTATTTCTATCCTTTTTATTATAAGATCATCAATTTCGATCTGGAGATTATTTAATTCTCTTTTATACTCCTCTATTTTATTTTTTAATTTTCTCGCTCTTTTCCTTTTTATTTTATTTTCTGGTTTTTCAATCTTTTTATGCTTATAATTCCTAAAAATAGTTTTGTTTAGCATTATTTATTTTAGAATTTCTGCAAACTCTATTATCGATTCATCACTATTTTCTAGAGATTCTATTAATTTTTCTAGCTCTTCAACTTCTCTTTTCAACTTGTCATAGATTATTTTTAGAGCTTCAAATGCTCTTTGATTTATTTCAGAAAACTGCAAATAATTCAAACGATTTTCTCTTTCAAAGAGCTCTTGTTTCTTATCTTGATAAGTTACATATATTTCTTCCTTATTTATTGTCATAATTTAGTATTTAGGGTTTCATTTAATTTTTCGACCTTTTTTGTTAATTCTTTTATTTCAGAGTTTTCTTCTTTAATCTTTAACTTAGATAAACTTATAGGACTATTAATTTTAGATTCTCTTATTTGAAAATTCGATGAAACCGATCTTCCTGATGGTTCTTTTAATAATAGAACTGGGTTTTCAATAGCTTTATATTTTAGTATTTCTGTTTTTACAATTTTCTGAAATAATTCATCGACATAAATTCTTTTTCTATTTTTAAATATTATACTACGATGGCTATTTGTTAAAGCATAATTTATTGCATATGTAATTGAAAATGGTTCATCATCTTGTTTCATTAAACTTTTTCTATGAAATTTATAAGCTAAACTTATAGATCTACCAAGATTCTCAGTTGATAGAGGTATAGCATATCCAAGATGGGCATTAAATTTAACATTTACATTTGCCAAGTTTCCATGAACAATCCCAATTATTTGATCTATTGGGTCATCAGTAATTCTTTTGTCACAGATTGCTAAACTTATTGGTGAATTAATTCCCTTCATATATGTAGATTTGACTAAGACTTGTATGGTACTAATATGAATCCATCCAATTTTAGATCTTTTTGTTGATCCTTAATTTTCTCAATTTGTTTACTCAATTCTTCATCATTTATTAACGCTATTTCAAGTTCTCCATTGGCAGATTTTATTTTTATAGGGGCTTCAAGTTGAATTTTTCCATAGTATATTATATTTTTTCTATTAAAAACTTCTTTTAAAAGACTTTGTTTATTAAAGTTTTCATTTGATTTGAGATTTAGTTCTGTTTTTAAAACAGCCTATTTTTTATTATCTAATAAAGCGGTTAATCTATAATAATCAGATTCTTCTGTTAATTCTAAGCTTTCTAAATAATTCATAACTAAGAGACTAGGATAAAGATGTACCTTTCTGGAGAAAAACTTCCTTTATTTAGTATATTTTACATAAGGTGTTTTTATCTCCAGAGGAGAGATTGTAGATACTAACTCCAGAGGGGAGTTTAGAACTATTTTTTCCTAAGGGAATTCTTTGTCAGACTACAGAATCGCCTTGGCAGCTTCCTCCTTGCTCTCCTAGCATATGAGTACTCTTAGCCTTCTGCTTTTTGTTTTCTGATGCCTTCTACAATTGCCTAAGCAATCTATTTATAATGGTTGGGTCTGATGGACAATTCCCATCCTTACCCTTCTTATGACGTCATTGCTTATGTCATTGTCTTGCACCAACTACATTATTGGTGCTTTATGACCTAAGCGCTTACGTCATTATGCAATGATGTTGAGGGATGCTTCAGATGCACTATCCTCTTCTTTTATCATGTGGATTTCAGATGCATTGTCCTCTTCTTTTATCATGTGGGTTGATTCCGTTTTATTATTGCTTTCTTCAGATATTTCTAAGGCACATAGCTGGCACTTGTGGTCTTCTCTGTCTTTTATCAAATAGCAGAGATTCCTCTTTATCCCTTCAGGGAGCTTTTCTAAAAGTCCAGATAAATTGTAGAATGCTGATTCAAATTTCACCAAGAGTCTCATCTCTCTTTCTTCAATTTCATTTCTTTTACTGGACACAAGCAGAGTATTTCTACTTTTATAATTAATCTTTGTGTGAGATTCCTTCGTTATTTTTTGAGTTCTTTCAAAGACCCTTGCTAATGTGCTAGCTTGTCTTCCTTCATGACCGTAAATTGTTAAATCTTGAATTCGATCAATTGGTTGAAAATTTCCTGAGAAGACGGACATGAATATTACTTGGTGTGCTGGAACCAAGCATTCTTCTTCTTCATTAAAAATAGGTTGACTGTTTGTAAATTTTAGGGATACATCCCTTGGATTTACATTGTCAATCATATTTTTAAATCTCTTTACTGCATCAACGAATCCTGCAGGAAACTCACTAATAATTTTTAGATCATTAAAAATTAAAATTGTATCAATTAATCCATACTGAAAAAACTGATAAGTGTCAGATGGGGAAGCATCTGAAAAAATAACCAGCTTTGTTAGCTGTTCTTTGGCAATAGGATAATATCCCAAAATTGCCCTTTTTTCTTCAGTCCAATTCAGGACTATATTAAGGGTTTCTCTGAGATTTGATCTACAGACCATTTTCTTTTCCTTGATTTCAGTCCTTGTAGGAATGTTTCTTATTATTTCTATTCTCTGAGCTTGAATTGGAGCTTTATCTGCTCTTTTTAGGGTTTGTTCTGGATGAAGAGCTTCATATTCCCTAAAAGATTCCTTTGCCTCTTCCAGTGTTAAAAATCCTCCTTTATGAATTATCCTTGATTGATGTGTGAATGGTGCTGCTTTTTCCCAAGCATCATATACTCCTTTCATGGGGCCATTATAAATTACATAATATTTTTTATCTTGGGTAGATTTTTTAATAATTTCAGCAATTATTTTATTTTCTAAAATTTTTTCTTCACCTGATTTATCCACCATGCTTAGCTGGCTGAACTCTGATGGTTTTGCTTGTTGTGTTGATTTCATTGCTTCAATGGCCTTCTTGAGGGATTGGATCTGTGTCCTTATTTGCTGACAATGCTTGCATTTTTCGAGTTCTTGCTCATATTTTTGAATTTCTTGATCTAATGCGTTGTAGACGAACTCCATTCTCTTGTTAATGTATCTGCAATAACATTTTTGTCACCCTTAATATATTCAATTTTTATTGGATATTGTAATAAAAATAATTACCATCTTACCAATTGTCCATGATTATAATCAACCTTTAAATTATATCGTATGAAACCTGTTAGGTAACTTGAATCTGTCCTTAATGTAAATTCTCTGGGTAGTAAATCAATTTTCCATTTTTTAAGAGATTTAATTGCTGCTAGAGTTTCCTTTTCATGAGTAGTATATCTCTGTTCTGTTGGAGTAAAAGTTCCTGAAATATACCTGCAAAGTAATTCCTTTGGGGAATATTTAGAATCTAGTGATTCTTTTTCTTGTTCCAAACTTTTTATAGTTTTCTTAGCTTTTAGACATCCTGACCAGGTTATGTCTGAAGCATCTGTTTCTACTATTAAGTAGTCGTTTTCTTATAGAATATAAATTTCTGGAAGCTTTTGACATAATTCTTTGATTCTTTGAATTTGCATACTATCTTTTTCTTCCCATTTCCATTCTTTTTTAGTACTTATTTTTGGAAATAAGTTTTTAGTGTATTCTGTTATATTCTTTAAAAATCTTTGGTCAGAAATATAATTTATACACCCTAAAAATCTTTGTAATTGTTTTCTATCTTCTATTTTATTAGGAAATAGATTTACCTTTTCTAAAACATTTGGTTGAAGTTTTAGCTTTTCTTGAGTGGATAGAATTAATCCAAGAAACTCTATTTCTTGTCTGTCTATTCTTGCTTTCTTTTTGCTAAGAACTAATCCTTTTTCTTTACATCTTTCTAAAACTATTAATAATTTTTGAAGATGATCTTCTTTATCCTGTTTTGTAAAAATTAATATATCATCAATGTAAACTAAAACAAATTCATTTAACTCTTTTAGATTTTCTTCCGTAAATCTTTGATAAATACATGGGGCTTATTTTAATCCGAAGGGTAAAACATTCCATTCATAGAGCAACACACTTGTTGATTCTTTTGTCGGGCAAGTAAAAGCAGTTAATTTCTTTGTTTCTTCGTCTAAACGAAGTTGCCAATATCCAGATTTTGCATCAAGAGATGAAAACCAAGTTGCTCCTTTAATTTTTTCTAAAATAGAATCTTTTCTTGGAAGTTTATGAGCATCACCAACAGTTGCTTCATTCATCTTCTTATAATTAATTACCATTCTTCGTTTTCCCCTTTTAATTTTATTATTGTTTTCGACATAAAAGGCTGGAGTCGCATGACGACTTTTACTTAATCTTATAATTCCTTTTTCCAAAAGATCTTTACATTCTAATGAGAACTCTTCTCTATCTCTTGCGGAATAAGGAATTTTATTTGGAACATTTATTTCCTTTGTAGGATCTTTTAATTTAATGCTTATTAATTCTTTATTTATATTTTTAATATCTAAAGGATTTTCAGCGCAAATTTCATCCAAAAGTTCTTCTATTTTTCTTTCAAGATTATTTTTTGGGATATTTATCTGAAAATATAAATTTAAATAACATGTTTCTAATATAGAAAATATTTTAAATTTTAAAATCTTATCTATAGTAGTAGTTGGTATTTTTATACGTTTTGATTTTTGATTTATTAAAGAATCGTGTGGAGCTTTTAAAATTATATATGTTAATTCTTGAATGAATGGATGATATAGTTTTAAGAAGTTATTTCCTATAATAAAATCCATTCCAGAATCTAACATATATATGGATGGAACAATGAACCTATAATTTTGAATAAATATTTCAGTCATTTCTGCTTTTTGGTTAATTTTATGTATTGATTTGTCAGCTATTCTAACTCTTAATGGTTTCTTTAATTTTTTCCAATCAAGTTTTATATTTGTACTAGCAAAACATTGTGTTGCTCCAGTGTCTATGAAAGCATTTATAAACTTTTCTGTTATTTTTATAGTAATAAATGTAGCATTATTACTCAGTCTCTGAGTCTGTTTTTGAGACATATTCAAAAATATAATCTAAGTTATCATCTGATTCTTCTAATGGTTCCATGAAACAAGACTTAGCAATTTCTAATTGTTTGGTAAGGTCCTTTTTATCCTTCTTTTTTGGACATTCATTTGCATAGTGTCCTTCTTCTTGGCAATACCAACACTTACAATTTTCTTTTTCATTTGGGCAATAGTCATTTTTTTGTCTTTTGTTTTTATTGTTATTTCTTTTTCTAAAATACCTCTTTTTTCTCCGGTTTGGATAGTATTTTCTTTTTCTAAATTGATATTTTCTTTTTCTTTGAAAATTTTTATTAAAACCATATTTTTGAGGTATTTCTTCATTATTCTGACAGCAAATTCTAATTATATTTTCAAATCTTTTTTGAGTCGCTTCTTGCATACAACATTCTTTTATTTCCTCTCTTATTGCAGAGGTTGCTCCGCCAAAATTATTTTCAATTGTTCCCCTATTTATTTCTCTTATAAATCTTCCCATTATAAATTCATTAGCAGGGTATGAAAGTTTTGTTATATACATACTAAGATAATGGTCTTTATCTTCTTCTTTTAATTTATAATAATACATTCTATATTCACATATATAAGATTCCACATTACATAAATCATATATCTGAATATTAGCTAAATGGTTTTTTGCTTCTTGATATTTTTTATTATAGACTTCTTGTCTATGATCTATAATATTTTTTCCAAAAAATTCTTTATACAGAATCATCATTATATGTAATATCTTATCATAAACTGTTATTTTTGTTGCTAATTCTTCTATTATTTGATTTTCTATTGATGTCATATAATCTCTTACAGTTCCTTTAGTATGAAACCCTATATAATTCCAGATATCTCCTCCAGATAATTCACTAAGTTTTGGATTAGTAAAGGCTTCTAATAAGAAGGAATTCAACCAGTTTTCGAAAATTTCTTTTTCATTCTTTTTACAGTCTAAATCGAGCATTCTTTCTCCTTCCAATTCTTGGATTTTAGGAACGTATTTTGATGGTATTTTTGTATACTTTGAATTTTTATTCATAAATCCCTTTTTAAAAGCATAGTTTTCAAAACCCGTTTCCATTTAAATTGAGATTGATTATCCTTAGATGTTCCAGCTTCATTTTTTACTTGTATTGGAATTGCTGGTTCTTCATCACTTGAATAATCTAGAATGTGTTCTTCATTTTCTATATTTTCAGAATTTACTGGTTCTTCTTCTATTTGAAATTCTTGTTCCATAATATTATTTTCTTGGGCCATTTTTAATTGTTTAAAAAGCATCGTAACTTTTTCTAATTTTTCTTCAATATTCATAATTTCAATGGTGGTTTTACTTTTAGTTTTGTTATGTTGGCTATATTTTGAATTTTTTTTTCTTTGGGATTTTCTTTCTAAAAATATTTATTTAATATCTGTTTAATTTCGTTTATATTAGGTTTCTCTTTTTTCTTATTTCTTTGAAATTTTATGGATACTAATATTTCTTCAAGCATATCTACTATATAATTTAATTGTGGGTTAAAAGTATGATAGAGATGTGGGGAATCATTTCCATGGTAGCATTTTTTAGAAATTCCTTGTGAAATATAAGTTTTTTCAGGTTTTTGAAGTCCTTCAATAAAACTTATAATAAAATAAAGATTTTGAGAAAAATCATTTTGTATTGATTTTAAGAATTCGGTGTCATTACAATTAACATTAGTTAAAATCATTAGTTTTTGATCTATTAATTTTGATAATTTAATTATTTCTTCTCTTAAATCTTCTAATTTACTTTTTTCCATTAGGTGACGCTTTTCTTCATAAAATGCTATGGTTTTAAGTGTTATGTAGTTAAAAGTGTGGCTTTAGAATATATTATTTATGTTTTGCCACGTAGACGTCTTTAAAAAAAGTTGTTTTTGAGATCTTTATTTAAGTGGTGCCTTTACTATTTTGATATTTCACTCCTTATACAACCGTATACTTTTTTTTAAAAAAAAAGAAAAAGAAAAATTCCATTGAATAATTTTATTGATGTACTGAAAAAAAAAAAAAAACTTAATCACGGGAAGACAAAGCATGTCGTTCAACTAAATGAGTAATAAGTTTCAATTATTTATATGCAAGTAAATGAAATATAGTATATACTAATACTATTAATTTTGTTTACATTAATATAAGTACAAAAAACTTCTCTTTCCAAATCAGACCATGTTATAAATGAAGCAATAATGTCTCGCATCTATGTTATAAATGTTGGTGAAGTAAAGAAAGAGGTGGGCTTGGAGGTGGTTCGGATCTGGCTTTAGAATGTTACATTCTTCTGCTCGTGGAGCTTAGCGATGGACACTGCTTGCAAATAGGCATTGGGCTTGGCTAATAGTAACTCATACTTGAGTGTATTGTTAAGCCCAGCTATAAAGACAGAGACGATTCAGTTTTCGCTGAATCCACATACATGGAGAATGGATCCTTTCAATTGTTCAAAAAATTAAAGGAGTAAAGTGTGATTTATAATCTTTCAATGCACTTTTTCTTATGTTTTTTCTTGATCCCACTTATAACAATTAATGGTGAGAGATCACACTTTACTCTTTCAATTGTTAAAAAAATTGAGTGGATCCATTTCCCATACATGGTTAGTCAACTTTTTAAACTCGATTTGGTACTCCTCCACCGTACGAGATATAAGACTCGAGAAAATTATGAAAAGAATAATTAGATAATTAATCATTGAATTAAAATAGTTAAAATGTACTTAGATGGATCAAAAATTAAAACTTAGAAATTTGAAAATTTAAAGATGGTAATTGAATTTAGTCGTTTTTTTAAGTGGGAACTGGGAACATATAAGGTATTTCAAAAAAAAAAAGTGTAAAAATACATATTGATAAATTAACCGATTGTACCGGCTTAAGTCTGTCCGCTATTGTGAGTGAGATTATTAATTATGAGTGAAGAGAGTTAAGAAATTGGAATTTATAATTTCGAGAGATGAAAATCATTACAATGTGAATTATACGCTAATTTTAAAAGTTTCGGCATAAAATTAGGTCAACGGGCTTAAAGGAGTGAACCGGGCCCAAGTGAAATGCACACTGATATAGAGAAGAGAGAAGAACACAAACCCTAATTTCACAAACTTCAATCCTCCATAACTTTTGATCCAAAGCTGCGATTAACAAGCTGTTTGTGGCCACGCATTCGTATCAGAATTCTCTTTGATTCTATCTGAATAAAGTGGTAAGAAACTCTGTATTTTTTGCTCAATTTTCTATTTTGTCTAGTTTTGCGTTTTTGTTTGGATTTTGAAAAAATATTGTGATTTTAGTTGTTTAGGGGTACTCTAGTAAGAGCTATTGGTGGGTTCCATCACCAATCCCAGTGGGAAAGGTAAGATAACTATAAACTCTTGTAGTTTGTTGAAATTGTGAGCCCTAATATTGATTTTTAGTAATTGTATGATATTAGATTGAAATTGGTGTTGATTTGGCTAATTGGAGTATTTGGATGTGAGCTTGGTGGCTGAGACTTGGTATTTTGAACTTGGAAGAAATCAACCAAGGGACAGTTTAAGTTTTATTTAAATACCATGTAATGTGACATGAAGTCCTAGGCTAGATGCCCATAGGAATAGGATTGAATTGTATGATTTGATAGAATTAAAATGTCATAATGATGAAGTATTGGATTTGATTTTGATTTGGTGATTGGTTTTTATGAGTTGTGAGAATGCGATATGAATTATTGATTGAAATTATGAACTGTTGAATTGTTGAAATATTGATTTGAATTGAATTAATGAATGTTGGGTCAGAGGCTGTGAATTTAGACCGGAGGCCGTGAAAGGTAAGTTGGTAAGTTGGTGAATGTATTGAATGTTGATTCATGAGCTTGAAATGATAACTATGGAATCGAGTATGTGGAATGTGGTAATGATTTGTTAGAATAGCGAAATTGAGTTAAGATGTTGAAATTAGAATTTAGAGTTGTAATAGGTAATTTAAGTAGGCTTGAACTTGGTTGATATAAAATGACTGAATTAGGATGATTGAGGACATTATATTGAGTAGAAATTGATATGGCTTGTGAATCTTTGGAAAAATTCGTAAATTTTATTTTTGGGCAAAAACTGATTTTTGGTCAATTTTGGCAGGCTGAAACTCGGTCCTCGGAGTTGAAAATTTAACGAAAATAGATTTTTATGAAAGTTTATTTATTGATCTTTCTAACGGTTCAAGAATGGTTGAAAAATGATTTTTAACGAAAAAGTTATGCGCATTTAAAGTTTTGATAAAAAATTGCATTTCTGCAGCATATCAGCATATCGGCTCTTTTGTTATTCGTTTTTTTTACGGTACTCAGCGTTTTTCTTATAGTGGGGTTCCGGCATTGCCGTCTCACCAATAGAGCTAACAGAGTCTTGGCTAGGCCGTCCAAGTATACTACGGCTCAGCGACCTTCATGAAAACTAAGGTTAGGCTGGTATGTAAAATGACTGTAATTTTGTTAATAACTTAGTTATATTCTTTTGCATATTATTACTAGGTATCATAATCATATTATTCCAATACAACATGTGTAGTTGAAGTCGTTGGATTGTTAGGCGACATTGACGGAGACGTTCAAGTACACACACGCTAAAGGAGAACAAAGAGAAATTTGCTTATCAGGGGTCTCAAGACTATTATGTGAATAAACATAAATCTGATTATCTTCTACCAAAAAAATATTAGAGATTAATTGTATATCTGTCGTACTAATCACAATAACTTGTGTTAATTACACAGAAGTCCTACACACATAAACTAGAGGCCGCGACTCAACAGTCTCAGCAAAGTGGGGAGGACGCTACCAATGGCTCTGTAGCTTCAGTTGTTGATCCCGATGCGGTTTGGCGTGAGACCGCCTCAGCGCTGTATAAGAACTACATATACAGGACGGGTTGTTCTTCACCAGCAGCCTCTGCACCTCCACGTTGAGGCCGTCGTCAGGCTCCACTACCAGTCGAGCCCGAGGAAGGCGTGGATTTGACGCTACAGGTACAGGAGCTCCAACGGAGCCTTCTGTAACACCATACCACACTTAATCTTATGCTTAAGTCATAAGACTGAGGTGGTGAGATATTACGACCTCTAAAAGTGAAATATATATATATATATATATATATATATATATATATATATATATATATATATATTTTAACCAGGAGCCTTTGAAGAAAAGTTTAAAACAAAGGGCGCACACTCACGTAAACGAAAAACTTGCGCATGAAAAAAACTAAAGATCATACGTATAAATAAACAGAAAGTAGGAATAGAGGGTCAAGGAAACAAAATAACAAGCTCCTAACTCAGCCTGCGAAGCTAAGGCTGGTCGGAGAATATTTTCATATATACATACATATCCCAAAGCCCAAAATACATAAATAAAACCCTAACTCTCCATTAGCCTCTAAGAGGAACAAAATAACAAGTTAATTGGAGAGAGTTAAGTATATGTATATACATAAGCTATATATCAAAATAAACCCAGGAACTACTCCGCTTTAGAAGTCCAGACGCCTAGCGAGGTGCCTTTCGACCTGCATCTGAAAAACAACAACACAGTATGGGGGGAGAACCAGAGGTTTTCAGCATAGTAAAGGTGCCATGCACATAATATATAAGGTCCTGGGAATGCCAGAGGCAATCTTAGAACGCCGACCCTCAGGTATAAAGCTTAAGGAACTAAAAAAAAAAAAAAACAGAAGCCATAAATGGGTGGTCATCTAAAGGTCCTCAAACCTAACTAAATTTAATCTATACTCTAAACCTTTCTATCTTTCCTCCGTTCCTCCATCTCCGATGAGTTTGAACAGACAGATAAGCAAACAATGCAAACACAGGTAAATTACAAGTAATACAATTAACAAGTATAACAAATAGCAAATTATAATCACGTAGGCAGTCCCAAATAATTCATGAGCAAGCAATTCAAACAATATGCACATGATGCATGCTTGTCCTATGGCTGTTGATATCAGCTGTCGGTTACGTAGCCATCCCGACATGTCTTCAAGCTCAAAAATACACCATGGGAAGAATCCACAAGCTGACATGGAAAAGAGAACACCCCAAACTCAATAACATCCATGGGAAGAGTGCCAAGCTGACATGGGGAGAAGAGACAACACCACAAGCTGACATGGGAAAAACAATATCCCAAGTTCAATGTTATCCACCGGAAAAATTTCCAACTGACATGGGGAAGACAGTACCCCAAGCTCAAAAATACTCAACCTTTAGTTTCCATATACATCTTCGGCATACTCGCAACATTACCGCACTTCCTCAATAAATCATAATCACTCACTCATTAATCATATCTCAATTAATTAACATCATCCACTGTCTCATACATCATTCTCATCATCTTATCAATTTGAGTACCAACTCCTCTAATAATTAATTATCTTGCTTCAATTCTAAGTTACCTTTCCTTCCTAACTTCATCTCCAAGTTACCACCATTTCCTAACTTTATTCTATTACTAGGCTTACTAACCAAGTTTAGAACTAACATTATGAAAATAGAGGTTTGGAAGGCCAAATTGATTTTGAAAGCACAAAATAATGAGTTGTTGAAAATAGGGGTATGCGTACGCATGCGTGGGTTTTTGGTTAAAATTTTGGCTAAGTTAAAAAGCTGCAAAATTTATTTTAATAAAACCTCAAACTTTCGACATGCATAACTTTTTCGTTTCAAAATATTTTTTATCCGTCCTTCAAACGGCGTAAACTTCACGGACCCAATTTTCACATAAAACAAGTTTGAAACCATTTGGGGGTTCGGAAGCCAAGTTATGGCTCGCCAAAGTTCGACCAAAAACCAATTTTATACCAAGTTCAAAACCTCAATTTTCTTAAAATAAACAACTTCAATCCAACTTACCACACTCCTAAATCCTCAGCACAACACACATTCCTCAACACCACAACAACCACCATACTTTACCATATCACAATCAACAATACCATATATTCACTTTCCAAATATATCAACAAAATCATAATTCACCTATCCTAAACTCATATATTCATATCCTCAAGCCATTAACCATCAATTCACAATTTGACATTATCATTAGTAATAGTAATCCAATCAATTACACAACACGTATCACAATTTACCACAAAGATACTAAGCACCAAACATTCCTTTACATTCCAACCTATCATATAGTTCTATAGCCTAAGTTTTCACATGACATTATATATTATATATGTGAAACCTAAACCATACCTTGACCGATTTCCCATTAAACCCGGAACACCCCACTTTGTATTGCACCACAAGCTTCTCAATCTTAGCTCCTCACCAACAAAACCTAGCCACCAAGGTTAGTCTCCCAGCTTCCAATTTCTCAAATTGACTCCAATCCACAACCAATTTCAATCTGACCCACAGTCTCAATGAGCTAAACCCAACGATACTCGTGAGTTAATTCGAACCTAATTGACCACTGAATTTTGTAGAGCTCGACGCTGTGGTCGTGTGGCCGCAAACGGTGCAACAATCGGAGTTCGGAGCGAGAAGTTATGGAAAATGAGATCAAGACAAAGGGTTTGAGGTTTGTCTTCCCAAACCACCGTTCATTCTTCTCTCATTCTGTTGGAGCATGATGAATGAGGTTAAGTGGCTGAAGTTTGGTATTTATATATGGGCCTTGAGCTCAATATGGGTCCGGTTCATCCGATTTGGCCCGTTCGGCCAAATCTTGGGCCAAATCCTTTAAAATTAGTGTCAAAATTATTATTTTAATTAGTTCTACCTCACTAAATCACAAAATTCTATTTTCTAATTTATTTGATTAATAATTAATTTTTTAATTAATTATTCATTAATTGCTCGGGGTTTACACCTTCAGCAGCAGGCTCAGGAGCTTAACGATTATCAGAAGAGGTATCAGAAGTTCCTCACCTACGTGACGTCTACGAATGAGCTCAAGCTGGAGTGGAGGGAGTCGCTGGACTGGATGCAGCGTATGGAGGCTCAAATGGAGGTGTACCAAGGGCATCGACCTTGCTGGTGGCAGTGATCCTGTTGGTGGAATACGAACATCACCGCCTTCTGCGCCACCGACTCAGGGCCACGGGATCAATGATGGCGACGATGACTACTTGGATGGATCTGTAGTTATTAGTGTTTTGTTTTATTGGTTCATTGTATTTATTTGATGTACTTGACTTTTAATTTATTTGAACATTGTAATATTTATGAATTGACCACTAATTATGTGAAAAAATTTAAATTTAAAATTAAAATTGACCATTTATTTTAAATTAAAAAAAATTGACATTACCCTCGGAATTACCGTAGGAATAATTCGACAATAATAGTGTACGAAACAATATTTTTTGGCGCCAACGATACTGTCAAAAAAATCCGCCAGTACCGTCGGACGAAAAAATTCCAATAGTAAATATTTACTAGCAAAATTTATACCATCTGATTGTTTGCGACGATAATTAACTTATCGTTAGATTTTATTCATTTTTCTGATGGTATGCAACGTTTTTTTTATAATGATTAAAAATATAATATTCTTTGAATTTGTTGCTTGTAAAATTCGACAATATATCTACTCGAGTTTTTATATTTAAATTGTTTAAAGAACGCGACTTGATGAGTATCGTGTTATGCTTAACCTAAATTTAAATTCATTAAATATTTGTACTGAAAGTTTGAATGATTTTTCTTATATCAAGAAAAATTTTCGTAACGACCCATATTCAAATTTGTCTATGAATCATAGATATTTTACTGAGTTGTCGTATTTGTGTGTCTGATATATTTTGGATATGACATTCATCAACATTCGTCTGACACACATGTCTTTTGTATCTAACAGTGTCTTAAGAAAAAATAAAAAATTTTTCTTCAGATATATTTAGACACACCTAAATATTATCATGTGTCAACGTGTCCAGTCTTATTTTTAACATGTATTTTTAAAATGAGTTTAGAAATACTATATACGATTATTTATTAAAATAAAAATATTTTAAATTTCTGGGGAGTACTAGATAAACAATGATTATTTTGAACAATATGAACAACCACCAATCAAATAAAAACACACTACACTTCCAAATTACCCACCTAAATCTTAATATTAAAATAACCATCCGTACACATAGTAAAATGAACATCCGATATATCTATTGTTCACATTGTTTAGTATTTTCGTTGTCTATCTATACTTTTCCTTTAAATATTTTATATAATTAAAAAAATATTAATAAAATAGTAGAAAGTAATCTATATTTAAATATCAATAAATACAATTTATCTAAAATAAGCAAAAAAATGATAGTGACAAAATAAAAAAGGATTATAGGAATATTTTTCAATGAATATTCATTATTTTATCGAATTTTCAATTAGGTCTCTATACTTTTTTTCTTTTCAATTGGGTCTCTAAGTATATACAAGTAATTTCACAATTCATTAACATTTTTTTGACGTTTAATATTAACAGGGACTAAATTGAAAAAAAAATATTTAGGGATCCAATTAAAAAGAAAAAAATTATAAAAACCTAATTAAAAATTCAGTGAAAATATAGAGACCTGCAGAATAATTAAACCTATTTTTTATATATACAATATCCTATCTTTTAAGAATTTAAAAGACATATATCCATATCAGTGTGTCCTGTGTCATGTGCAATATCTATGCTATCTGTGTATTATAGTTAAATTTCAATTACCAAAATTTTGTCACCAAAATTTTGTCTTCTCTTACTATATTCTGATCTCATTATGTGTAAGCTATTCCTGTTCAACTAAAAAAGAAAAAATGAATATTTTTTTTGGATGTTTATGATTTGAGTCATGAGTAGGTTTTGTCACTGTGAATTAATTGAATTTCTCAATTAGAGTAGCAATTAGGCTATAATTTTACAATTATCATAGAATGCTTAAATCTTAAATGAACTCCTATAATTACTTCAGAAATGTGTCTCCAGGTGAAATTTTTTACTTTTTTATTATCTTGATATTTGATTATGATAGTTCACTTACCTCTCACATGTTGATAGTGTTAATATAATCTAAAGTTGTAAAATGTATTGTTTGAGTTAAAATAGTAAAGTTTGCAGAAATAATTCAAAACGACAAGGATCAACTTAAAGAGATTGTAATAATAAAGGTGGGGAAAGCAAATTGCTTTGGTTAGAATTATGAGAGAGTCATGTGCTTTGAGATATATTTAGTAATGATAGTTTTCATCATGTCCAATTACATTCTTTACTTGAGTCATTACCTGCTTGATTATTGTCCTCAACTATAGAATCTCTTCATGCTCTAGTTCAATACATCTTGTCCCATATCAACAATGCTCATGGTAGCTTGTAAACGCATCTCTAAGCCATGGAAGGATGCAATTTCTTATGTCAGAACTCAAAACCTTTTATTTTCCTCTCACCTCATTTGATAACTCTGAACGATAAAATTGAAGACAATAACATTTGCAAAGAGAATGGTTTCATCTGTTGTAAAATTAGAAAAGTTAGTGAATATACATATATTCAAAATTTTCAACATATATGTAAATTTAATATTTATTTTATTTATTTAAAAAAATTCTATAATTACTAGCTTTTTATTAATGATGGTCAAATCTTTATCTTAAGCAAGTTTTTTAGCTGTGTTTTTTGGTAAGTGATAGTCTAAACTCATGGAGAATTTTGTATTGAAGAATTTTGTTTTCTGCAGAGGCTTTGAATTAAATTCTCTCTCCCATTTTCCCTTAATCCCTCTCAAAGTGCATATTGATCCAAACTTATGGAGATCAGTGCTTCAAATAAACATAACTTTTCTTCTTTGTAAAACACTAAAGGATGATAAACATAATAGGGAGGATGAAGTTAGTGTTATAAAGAGCCGCTGCAAAAAAATTTTTCATAAGGATGTTGAATGTATATAATGTTTCATGTACATTATATTATATTTAGGTATTTTGGTGCGTACCACATGGGCATGCAACACTAGTAGAATTCAAAATCTCGACCAGAGATGTATGCAGCCATTAATATTACATGAGTTAACCGTCACTACAACATTTTTAGGTTGAGGCAACATTTAAAAAGTGTTGCCTAAAGGCTGACAAAAGGTTGCTTTTGATCTATAGCAACACTTTTGGACTTAAGGCAACATTTTTGGGCGGCGTTGCATATGCAGCCGTTGCCTTAGATCAAGGCAACACTTTTTTGTTTCAAAAGCAACGCTTTTGAGAGCAACACTTGGTAAGTGTTGCCTTTGGTTGAAAAAAAATAACACTTCAAAGGTGTATTTTAGATAACATTTTTGCAGTGTTGTCTCTTCTCTCGTATTTTGGTCACCACTAAAAAGTGTTGTCTATTTGCAATAAAATGTAACTCTTTTACGTGTTGCTTATAAGTTGGAATTTGCAATCCTTTGAAGTGTTGCCTATTAGTTTTGAATATGCAACCCTTTAAAGTATTGCCTTTTCTTTTGGATATACAACCTATACAAGTGTTGCTTTTTCTTTTGGATATGCAATCATACAAGTGTTGTCTAATATTCAAAATATGCAACTAATAAAAGGGTTGCCTTTTTGATAAAAATAAAAATATAAAAAAATAAAATTTACAATAAATTTTTTTATTCATACATGTGTAATTATTTTAATTAATAAATAAATTTGTGCACAATAGAAAAAAATTATAAAAGAGACAAAATAACTAATAATAAAATTCTAATTAAAATAGATATTAAAAAATTCAATTAGTATTTCAAATAAATGTTCATCAATAATTCTCAACAAAATAATAAAATTCTTGTCTAACAATAATTGTCATAACAAAATAGTAATTAATATTTATCAAAAAGATGTCAATCTACTTGCATATTTTATATCCATGCTTGATTTGTCCCATATGCTAAATCTGCAAATAATACACAACAAAAAATAAGTAACTTATCATTAAAACTGAAAAATTATAATAAAAATTTCTTTATGATATTAAATACTATAGATATAAAAGCAATAAATAGGTCTAAAAAATTCCTTCTAATGTGCCCAAGCTATAGGACGAAAGGATTCCGTCGACTCATTTCAACTATAATAATGTGAGAAACTATAGAGTTTAGATCTTATCATGTTAAATTATTTTTCTTTCAATTTTTTCATTATATATTTAATTCTTCTCACTTGAATACATGATGATATTATATAATAAAGTTTCATCATTTAAAAAAAAAAAAAAACTGTACAAACAAAAACGTGTATTTGCATTAACATTATGATGAGTTGCAAGCTGAATCTTAATTTCATGTACATACAAAAAGATTTTATCACATAGGTGAAGCTAGCTACCTACAAATTAAATTGTGGTCTCAAGGCATCTCTCAAAGACACCATATACATGCATTGGCTTTAAATCTGAGGATATGTGTTTGCGAGCTGATATATTGGAAGACAAAGGAGAATAGAAAGAAAATGAACCAAAACTTGCAAACATTTTCCAAAGAAATAAACCCCACGCACTATGGTTTCCCTTTCCCAAGTAACGAGCTATGTAATTCAATGTCATTGTGGTTCCTTGAAGGAGCTGAAGGTGGGAATGGCACCGCTTTTGGCAAGAATCCAAAGAGACTTTGAGGCAATAATGCTTGAGGCTTTGCTTTACTATTAGGCTTCATTTTGAAAACTTGAGTTTGTCTAAAACCATAAGAGATCTATTAAAAGGGTGCTCTTATTAACCAACACTCCCCCAGTGGTTTTCATAGGTGATTCATAAATCTCGAGTAATCATAGTAGAAGATCCCACTTTTTTGTGAAACAAAGTGAGAATGGATTGCTGAGATCAAAGAGCCACTGAATAATTTCATACTTATTACAAACTATAAGCCTATAGCTCATACTTTTCATCCATATTTACAATTCATAGGAAGATCACATTGTTAATGAGCTAACAACATGACAAAAATGGAGAAGAATATCTATATTGGGAAACCAAAATTTCCTTGTTCCCACAGGATTAGATCCAAAGCAGGGTATCTAAGTCTAACCATTGAACAACATTTTTCACCATTAGTAAGATTTATTCATGAGAAAAGAAAGGTAAGCCAGTAACTCTAATGAAAATTGTTATTGCTGTTACTAATCAACCATGTTTATCAACGTCAAAGATAAATTAGCTACAGCATCCCAATTTGCCAGTCAAAGAAAGATTCTTTACTACAATATCCTGATTTTCAGCCATTTAACTTACTTGAAAATAGATCATTCTTCATCAAATCTGGGAAAAGAAATGCAGCTACCAGTCTAGTTCCAAAGACAACTATATATGCTGTAACTGCAATTATGAAAAACACAGGCCATTAATCAGATATGAATAAAAGAAATTAAATTTTGAAAGCATGTATAAATAATTATAGACTCTACAATTTCAGAAACGAATTTGATCAAACCTGTAGCAGTCTTAACATTCAAAAACAGGGCAGCTACCAGAAATGCGAAGGCAATTTGTAAGTTTACATAGATAAAATAAAACACAAATTGGATTCCATAGTTATTCTCTCTGAAGAAATGGAATCATGAAAAGGAAAATTAAATATCGTCAGTATTAAAGAGAATTGGAAAACACCAACCAAGCAGAAGTGAGGAGAACATGTGTCTGAGGAACTGGAAAGCAGCCAGAACGCAGAGTCCGTTGTAGGACAGCAAGTGCAATTGGGAGCGGATGAGAACTTTGGAGGGTATAAGTTAGCAGAAGGAAAGGGCTATCTTAGGCTTAGAGCGAGGTCTGAGAGGTATAAAAGATTGCAACATTTCATCAATAACTTGCATTTGCATGTTCTGGGAAAATGAAAAAAAGAAAGAAAAAGGATTATTCTTTGAACTATGGCAGGACTCTAAAGGAATGAGAAGGTCAGGAATTTTAACATAGCTTTTGGCTTCCTCTTCAGCACCTTTGTTTTCCTCTGTTCATGGAGGACTCTAAGGGAGATAATTTGAGTCAAATAGATGGAAGTTAATAATAAAGCACTTTTGTTTTCCTCTGTTCATAGAGGACTTTTGGCAAACACTTGGTGGGTAACCAAATAGATTTTGAGTCATGGTCATGTGTTAATCATAATTCAGCTGAAAGTAAAGAAATCAGAACACTTAGGCAAAGATAATAACAAGGTCTCAATAATTGAAAGACTTGCCAATTATCATTAATCTTCTGATATATATAAGATGCATATTATTAATATTACCTTATTTTCAAATTTCAACGTCTTCCCTAGGTTCCTCAAGCCATTATATGATGCAATATGTAAGTGAGTAGGGAGCTTCTTAATCTTAAAAGCATAAAAGACTAGAGAAGTCCCCCTAGCGTTCCCCAATTCAAGAGTTATGGAAATGCACCAAACTGAAGCAGATGTTGTATTGATTCTTTGTAAAAGTTTGAGACTAATCAAAATATGGTCCAAGATTATAAAGCACACCAAATGATCCCCCAAAAATAAAATGCCAGACAAAAAGTTCCATAATGCATTAGCACTGGAAGTGTTATGCATGAAAAGAAACACAAAAGCTCGAGTTTGAACCACAAACACATTATTAATTAACTTAATCAATTGCCTTGATTGCCTGTGTGTAAGAAGCATTGATAATAATCATATATTTTGAAGGAAACATACCAAGAAAAAGACAATTCGAATTTTCTGTCTTTGTCTTAGAGTACCCTAGGGTAACACTAGTGAAGTAAAACAATGCTTATACTAGAAATTAGGAAGAGCATTAAAACCTAAAAATTTAAGTTAGTATGGGAGCCAACTTTTTTAATTAGTATTAATCAACTTTTAATCCTAAATTTTAAATTTTAATTTTGAATCTTAAATCTTCCAGAAATTAAGATAAATTTACAATAATAAATTAACTCTCTATACTTATTTGGTGAAAAAAGAATCTTAGTATCAATTATAAATATTCACTTTTAAGCCACTAATTCACTTCTTACATACTTATATTAGGAACTAATGAAGTCATTAACTCATGAAACAGAGATAGAGAATATAGCTAACAACACCAATTATATATATTCCCATGTTTATTCTTTCTTTGATTTTACTTTTGAACTTGTGCACTGTGCACAAACCTTAAAAATAATTAAAGCAAATTGTGCAGGTTCTCATTTGGAATATTTCTTAAGACATTGAATTCTTTTGATTTGAGCTATTTCTACGAGATGAGTTCCTAATTTGAAACTTCAACAATTTTTTGCCACGTTTAAGGATTTTCTAGGTCTGCAACTCTTTTTCATTTGTGTTCAACTCTAGAATTGAATTTTAATACTGAGATGAATCCAATGTTAAATTCCCCAAATTGAAATTTCACCAATAATAATTGAATAACAAGCCAAAAATTCACATAATTTTGTGAAGGCTTCTGCTGGTTGGCTATCTATTTCTACCACAAGAATATATTATAACAATAAAACACTGCAGTAATTTTATAAGACTAGAAATAATTAAGCAGTAACTTCTCATCAAAACCATAAATAAAATATTAGCATCGAATATTTAATTTTAGCATTATAAATAACAACCATTGTTACTTAAGATAATAAAAGATTACTAAAATTTAATGTTTGAGTCACATACTGCTGAATTGACAAAGAGCTCCTCATCTAGTGATTCAGGAAAGACCTGAAGAGGACAAATTATATCAAATTATAATTGAACAGTTTACAAGTTGGATTTTGTCACCAGATTAAATAAGAAAAAAAAAAAGCTACTCACAGCCAAAAATCGATATTCCCTCTCTCTTTCTATAAATGCTGGTTTCTAAGTCCCTTGGAAAAAATAAAAATTCATTAGTGAAATTCCTGTTACAAGGCAATACAAATTGACCTTAAAAAAGTATTTCTAACTAATAATTCAGTGCATTGTAGTTCAGAGCCAGCACCTCTGGTTTTTATTATCCTCTCTTTTTCGTTAATCATACTACTATGCATAAGTTTTACTGAATTTCAATTTAAATATAACCAGAAATCTGTAAGTAACAAGGACCTCAGTTTTGAGATTGACAATGCTGTGAGTGAAGAAGAAATTAACCACAACCGTCAAGACACGGCGGAAAAAGGAGTGTAAGTGTGCGTGTAAACAGCATCACATTTTCTCTGCCTCAAAACGACATCACGTTAGCATCCATAAACGCATTAAACGACAACACAAAGAGGAGAGAGGAGTGTAAGTGTGTGTGTGAGAGAGAGAGAGAGAGAATCGCAAAGTACCGGAGAGAAGAAAACTGAAGCCGCATATGGAGATGTAACTGTCCGGTGAGACTACGCTTCTAAATCGGACTCGCCGTTGAGCTCTTTCACCCACTGGCATCGGAGATTCAACAACGGAGTCATCAATTGAAAGAACACACACCACGAACCGCGAGTAGAGAGGTTGTTGTATAGAGGAGCGCGAAGAGAGAGGGAATGATTCAGCACGAGTAGAGAAGGAACCGTAAATAGCATCATCGATTTAGGAAAATTCAAAAGATGATGATAGGGTTGGGGTTGGGGTTATTAGGGTTCCTCATAGAATTTTGTTTCTAATTGATATGTTATAAACACAAAAATGATGAATGAATGAAAGCTAATGTATTCACTGTTCCTGATTCAATACTCCTGGAAGGTTTGGAGTATTAAAACTCTTTTTAAAGAGTTAAACAAAAGTTAAGGTAAAAGTAAGAGAAAAAACTTATTTAAAATTTTAGTGCTCCTTAATTAAGAAGAGAGAGAAGAATCATCATTTAATTATTAAGGAAAGAGAAAAGAATCAGCATTAAATTCTATTTGGGTTAAATTTTTTATTTATTTTAAAATTAATACAAATAAATTTATTTAAAATTTTTAAATTTTAAATAAATATATTCATCTTATTTTAAATAAACGTTCTCGTATTATCTTTTTAAAGCGGTTAAACATGATTTTTAAATATCTCAACAAAAGAGATAGATATATGTAATCTTTCAAATTAATAATATTAGAGTATATATATAAGTACATATAATATCTAAAAAGATTAATAAATTTTACTTAAAAAATATAGTTAGAGATATTTTTTGCTTAAGATAATAAAAATAATACGAATACGTTTATTTTTATTAAATTAAATTATTAATTTAAATTATATCTATCTAAATTTTAAATAAAAAATTTTAAAAATTTAAAATTCAAATATGTGAATAAAATTAGATTAATAAAAAAAATAAAAATATATGAATACGATTCAAATTGTACAGAAATAGGAATAAGTTTGTCAGTGAACAAACTCATTATTTTCAATGAACAAAAGAAGATAGTATATTAAATAAACTTTATGAAATAAATTATAATTTTAAATAAATAATTAGAATAAATAAAATATAAAATTATTAATTAATTAGATTTTATTAACTAATTAAATAACTTATATACTAATAGAGCATATTAAATTTCTTATAATAATTATAATTATTATTTATTAAAAATATATTTTATAAGTTGTATTAATATGTTTGTAGTTTTTCAGAAAAAATGTATTAATTGTTTATTGATTTCTTCAATATGCATTAAATGTTAACCTAAATCAACGCAAAGTAAATTGAATTTTAAATTTTAATAGTGTTTTTTTTGGTTAAAATTATATGGAGTTTTAAAACTCCAAACATCAAAGGAGTATTGTAACATCCAACTTCAATCATTTACTTTTTTATTTTCTTAACTAAGGAGGGAAAGAGTAATTTCTATTGTTATATTTGGAGAGAAGGTTAAAATTTAAGTGAAAAATACATTTACATGTTTTAGACAACACTTATGATGAGAAGTTTATGAAAGATTTTAAAGTAACTCCCATAAAGTGTAATATGTGAATATTATAAGTGTTGCAAGTGTAATTTGTTGAAGTAACGTTTTTTACATGTTCTTGAATTGATGAAAGATAACGCTTATAACGTGTTGATTACAAAAATGTTGCCATAACATTATTTCATTGCAACAAACATTAAATGTTGCTTTTGATAAGTTTAGACAATACTTTTTAAGTGTTGTTTACTGTATATGTTGCAATAGCTTAAAAATGTTGTAGTGCGTTGCTACAATGACTAATATATTTTCACAAAACTACTACATGACCAAATGATTTTCTTAACCAAATTCCACCAAATTTTTTAAAAATAAGAATATGATTTTTCGTATCCATTTAAAAAAAAAACAGGTTTAATTATTCTATTGGTCCCCATAGTTTCGCAAAATTTTCAATTAAGTCCATATACTTTTTTTCTTTTAATTGAGTCCTTGCACCAAAATTTTTTTTAATTAGGTTCCTACACTTTTTTTTTTCTTTTATTTAGGTCCCTATACCAATTCTTTTTTTTTAGTTAGGTCCCTATAAAGTTAAGCCAATTACTATTAAGAGGGACTTAATTGAAGAAAAAAATTTAGTGCAGGGACCCAATTAAAAAGAAAAAAAGTATAAGGACCTAATTGAAAATTTCACGAAACTATAGGGACCAACACAGTAATTAAACAAAAAAAAAACACTAAAAAATAGAACTTATTATAAGCTAGGAAAAGAAACAAAAACAAAACTAAAATACTGAATACGTACTCTATTTTTTCTCCTGTTTCTTATTCTCAAATTCTATCTCTTTTTTCATTCAAATAATCAAATGTTCCTTTTTTGTCATTTTTTTGTTCCATTGAAATTTGCTATTAATTGAGGAATTCATTCAAGCAAATAAGTTTTGAAATTAAATTATACAGAAATATAACACATAAATTATTTTAAATTATACATATTTTTAATTGAATGCCATAGAAAAATAATACTTAAAAATTATTTTGAATGATGGCGCTTTTTTAATTGAATAACACAAATAAAAAAATCAAATGAAAAAGCATATAAACATTAGTTGGATAATACAAAAATGTAGCTTGAACAACACATAAACTATTGAATTTCGTGTTTATCGTCATAAAATTATGTATTTTCTTACAATGTTTCTCTTAAAAGATTTGTGTGTTTTGTAACACCCTACCACACTTAGCTTTACGCTTAAGCCATAAAGTAGAGGTGGTGTGGTATTACGACATCTAAAATAAAATATTTACATATAAAAACAGAAAAATTATAAAAGCGCAACGCTCAATTAACGAGTTAACTTGCGTGCTAAGAAAATTATAACTATCAAGCATAAGATAACAAAAGTAAGAGTAGAGGAGTAAAGATACAAAATAAAAAGCTCCTAACTCAGCCCGCGAAGTCGAGACTGGCCGGAGAATATATACACATATACACATATTCAAAACCCAAATTTACATAAACAAAGTCCTGTCTCTCCATAAACCTCTAAGAGGATCAAAAGGAACAAGTTATGCGGAGAGAAAAACTAAGCACACACACTACAAAAAAAAAGGGTTAAAATGGCATGGAGATTAAGGCGGTTTTAAAGAACCGCCATATTATCGAGTCATTATGGCAATTTTTTCTGCTGCCGTAATTGGCTTTATATATTTTGGCGGTTCTGGTGATTATGGCGGTTTTGAACCGCCATTTTCACACGCATATAAAAAGAAAAAAATTACAATCCCTGACTCATTCAACGCCGTTCTTCCTTCTAGCTAGGGCTTCTATCCTCTCTGAACATACAACACTCTCATTTCCTCAGTGTAAAGAAGCTCTCCGACAATGCCTTCTTCCTTCTAGGGCTTCTCCTCTCTCCGCCGGTTACGATCTCTCCAGGTACCTCTCCCTCTCAAGTTAAACTGAAACCGAAACCGAAATGCTGTTTTCGTACATAAAGAAGCCAAAATCGAAACTGATGCTGTTTTATTTTTGCACAAAATTCCGGCGAGAGGCAAGGCTCTGGTGGCTACTGACATCAGCATTTCGATTCCAGAAGGCACCGATTTCTTTGTTTTTGTTTGGGTTAGGATTTGAAAATTGCTTTTGGTGCTGATTTTTGGGGGTTTTTATTTCTCTGCAGCTCTGTTAGGGATTTTTGGGTCTTCTGTTGAAGCATTGGATTGACGTTGGTGCGGGGGTGATTGACGACGATCTCAGGTCTTCTTTCGCTTACTTCTATTAACGTGTGTCTCTCTCTGAACTCAGATCTTCTATTACTTACTTCTATTAAGGTGTTTCTCTGATCTCCGATCTCAGATCTCAGATCTCAGAAAAAACTGCTCCAATCTCAATTTCTCTATTTGCCTCTTTGGTTCTTTTTTGGTTCTTTTAAGCAAAGCTATAAATGAGTAATCTCTTTAGTTATTTAGCTCTGTTGCCGTTGCTCTGTTCAATGTTTTTGCATTAGCTCTGTTCAATATTTAATTAAAGCCCTAAAATAGCAGTGAAAAGAAGCACTTAGACACATTAGTGTGTGCTGTAGTCCTTGTTTCATTTCAGTCTCAGGTCATCAACATCAAACATGTAGTGCAGCTCATTATTTGATTAACATGTCCTTACACTTAGATTTGATTAACATGTTGTAGTCCTTGTTTCATTTTATTCCTTCTGCTTCTTTTAGGCTGGCTGTCTTGGACTTTCTTTTGTTTATATTTATTTTTGAACAATTTTAGTAGAATGGCTGTTGACTCTTGTTATTGGAATGGCTGTTAACTCTTGTTTATACTCTAGTTAATATTTTTTAAATATTTGTAATAGTTGCTGGTTGAGTTTTGAAAGCAAAAAAGAGGGAGAGCGCTCTTTTCGCCATTTAGCCACCTTCACCACTCTCTGCAAAAGATTTGTGATTGTTAATCATTACTCATTCTTTTTAATCTTCTCTCTTTCCTTCTTTTTCATCCTTTAATTTCTAAATAACAGTTTATTTCTTTATTTTTTCCCCTCGCTTATTACTTTCTGTTTTTATCATTCTTCTCAACAGTACAATGTTTTAGTTTCATCATTTCACCACCAAAAAATGAAAGAAAGAAAGATAATATGTAATTTTGGAGAACATTTTTCAGAAAAAATAAAAATAATAATAATAATAGAAGAAGTGAGAGTTACTTAGAAGAAAAAGAAAAACAATGGGTTCGATTCGGACGATGGTGATGATAATGTTATACTTTTCATCGGTTTTCATGTAAAATTAGATTAGTTAGAACAAAATTGATTATGGATGGTCGTGGTTTATATGTAAAAGAAGATTTTTTCTTTGAGAAAAAATTCACCACTTTTTTGTTATTTTGATGTGTGTATTGGACACTGGTTGAGCTGTTTCTTTGATTTTGGACTTGCTTCTTAGGCACTTAGAACCATTTTGTTTTGCAGTTTGGGAACTAGTTTATGAGGCAATAACTGAACTATGTTTGCTTTGTTTTGCTTACTTCTATTTAGTTCTCTTTATTTCTCAAGCAAAAGGAAGCAACTCAAGTAGTGTAAAGGTGTTATTCAAATTGTGTGTGTTTTTTCTTCTGAAGTTGATATGTTTTGCTACTCAATTTTGTCATGAGTTGTTGAAATATGAGTGATTATGTTGCAGTTTGTGTAGTATGTTGCAGTTTGTGTTATCCAACTATATTTAACTCAATTTTGTAGAATTCTGCACTCAAGGTTCATATCTTCTTCATTATTAGGTAACTTTCTTTTTCCTCTGCTGAATTATTTTGAGTATGCTTCTCTGTCTTAACTCTTGACCTTAAAGGGTAATCAAATATCTTTTCTTTTTGTGCTGTGTTTTACTTCCTGGTGTTGGTGATGGTGGAAATTTAAGAAATTGAGCTCTGATATGAGTCTAGTAATGAAACTTGCAACTAGCTTCCAAACTTTGCTTATTCTATTTTGAGTGTAAACCTGGTATGATATTATTCTAAGACTATTTCTTATTCTGTTTGTTCTATTTTTCATTTTTCTGCAGGAGGACTTTGATGAATTCAGCGATGTTGATGAACTATACAGCTCATTGCCTTTAGATAAGATCTTGTTACAATCCCCCCTGGGCTATCTAAGGTATTTGTTTGCTCACGATTGTTTTGTTGCAAGTATACAAGGGATCATTCAGTAATACATATTGAAGCATATGTAGATTCAATTTACCACATTGGGTCATTGATTAATTTTTCACGTTGGCAAATTTTGCTGGATTCCTTGCTGGGCTATGCAGATTATGATGGTAATGTATTATAGAAGTCTAACATTTAATTGATGGGTGATGCGGATTTTAATTTCGGAAATGGTTAACTCTTTACAAGATACCCTCTATGAACCTCTTAATTGTGGGTAGCAACTGTGGCTATCACATGTATGTAACACTCTTGTCTTCCTAAACTGCACACTTTTATTCAATCTAATGCGCTCTCAGCTGCAAATCATTCATCTTTGCCAACCAAGTGAGGATGACTCGGAGGCAGTTTTTAAATCCCTTCTTAAAATTGGCATTTTCCATTTGATAGCAATTGATCTAACTGAAAGATGCCTAGTAGATGTAATTTACTCCATATGACAATGTAATCATCATTAACTCCATATGATCATTAACCTCCTGCAATTTGAGATGCACAAAATTATAATTTGCAAAGAAACTTAGAAAACAACTATTGTTGCTTCAGAAGTTTTTAACTCCATTAAGAAAGTGTTTTTCCCATGGCTGTACTAAGTATTTCCCTTTCTAGTGTTTACTCAGGCACTGTAGCAGGAGCTCGCGAGGCTTTTTTCAATGATATACCTGCTATCTCTGTTTCATATTACTGGTATGTACGCTTCTGTGGCTAAATTACTTTATTTATCCTGGATATTTATTTCTGGGTGAAGTTTGCAACCATTTTTTTAGCTTATAATTGTAACGAGCTGCAGAATCAATGTCTAAATGTAATATCATTAAGGGTCAAGCATATTATGAGCTATTCCAATAATCTATGTTCTAACTTCTATGTCCTACTAAAATGAGCAACAACTTTTCATTTGATCATTTGGAATCTGTGGTACGCGCAGGATTAAGGGAAAGAGTAATGTACATGACTTCATTCTTGCTGCACAAGCATGCATACCTATCATAAGTGCTGTACTGGTTGAGATAAAGAACCAAAGTAATGTTATGACGATTTTTGTAATATGTGTTTCATATGTGACAAATGGATAACATGTTATACTCTGCTAGTCTTATTTTTCTAGAAAGTTATATTTTTCTACCCAATTAATATAATAACAAATTCTTTTATTTAATTTTTTTATATATAATTACTTAATTTATATATAAAATATTTATTTATTTATTTAATGCATTTTATTATAATTAATTTATATATAAAAGGTGCCGGTGCATTTGCAGGTAAATGCCATGTATTGTTGGCTATCATCATCAACTTCAATATAGCAGCCACTTGCTTTTCACTTCGGATACAAAGGTCTTAAAAGGTAATCTTTATCTTCAGTTTCTTTAATTTATATTTTATAATATCTACTAATATTATTTGTACCATTTGTGTATTATGTTAAAAAAAAAGTTATGTATTTATTTGTTTAGTTGGTTACTTTCAGATATACGATATTATGAATTATTTTATGTTTGACTAAATATATAAATAAGTCATTTAATAACTTACAATATTATTTTCACGTTTTTATGAAAATAGCCGCTATTTATTTATTGTCCCAAGACTAATTTAATTTATATTAAATCGAGTTTAACTCATGAGTTCATGTCAATTCAAAGAGTTTTTCTTTTTTTTTTTTTTTTTTTTAATTGAACTTTTTGTTTTGGACTAAATATGGGTCATATTAGTTATTCAACTAATAACAAATTTATTGATAAGTGTAGCTTGTTTAATTAGTTAATTACTAACAAATTCTTTTATTTAATTTTTTTATATATAATTAATTAATTTATATATAAAATATTTATTTATTTATTTAATGCATTTTATTATAATCTTATGCATTCACATGCATGTCTGCAAATGTGTCAATTATTTTCTAGATTTCTACTACTATTTATTATTTAATATTTAATTTCTCTCTCTCCTTAATTCTCTTTCTCTTTCTCTTTTTTTATAAATTATAATTTTTTTTGTCTCTTTCTATCTTGTAGAAAAAAATTAATTTGCATATATACCACTACTTGAGAAGGAAAAGTTCACAAAGCCATTATAATTTCTTTTAAAATACTATTTAAGTATTTGTTTGATATCTAATTTGTGCATACAAGAATTTCTAAAGCACAATTGCAAGCGCTAGTCTCCTATATTGCTTCTAAGGAAGGAGGTAAAATTCCAATACAATTGGCTGGAATGTTCCCTACTCAACAAGTTTCACAGGTACAAATACAATTATCCTCTTTTTTTTCCTTTTGATGTGAAATAATTGTAAACAGTAGAGAGGATGCTACTAATGCAGGAAATAGTGGATTAATCTCTGCTTGATTAGTAGTGTTGCTGAGTTTGTTATAGCATTCAAGCTCTCGTGTATTTGTTGACAATCCATGTTGAAAGAAGTCATTACTATAGTCTGATTGAGATAATAATAGACCAGTAGGGTTTGATTGTGATCCATATTCTTCACTTTTCAAGCCAAAAGGTTCTACAGTTTGAAGGATGTTTGACCCGTTAAGATAAGAATTATTGAAGTTGGGGTTTCCTAAGGGGAAATTAGGGTTATTCCCCATGTTAAGAAATGTGTTGCCGTTCATGATTTGCAACAGATTTTGCAACAGTTGTAGTTGGGCTAATTGAGAAGTAGCATCTCCTTGTAGAGCAATATTAGGGTTTCTCCCCCAAGTAGTAGTGTTCATATTCATCATAGAATTCCCTTTTTTTTTTTCCTTTTGATGTGAAATAATTGTAAACTGTTCATGAATACTTTTGATCTCCAAAACAAGTTAAGATTCGGTCATGGTCACTGTTGGCTATTTGAATGTACTTTTGAGTGAAATAATTGTAAACTGTTCATGAATACAGATTTTGACTTCCCGTTCTGATTTTGTTGTAAATTATAATTGATTAACAAAAAGTGAAAAAAAAGATTTATTAATGTTTGTGGTATATAGGCATAAGTAGGAAGCAGCTAATGGTAATAGGTGAGCATGAGCATGTGTTATTGCTGGTTGTTGACTAAGGGTTGTTATTGCTGTTATTGCTTTGTTTGAAAATAATTCTATACATCAGTGAATAGAAAGATCTTAAGGCTTCATTCTTTGTCGCTGCTATGGTTAACAAGCACATGGGAAAGCTAATTAACAACTAGCACTAGTAGTATTATTAGTAACATTTTATATGTATTTTTTAGATGAATTCAAATTCATAATTATCCACTTATTATTAATATATGCCTTTTTCTTGTATTTCTTGTGCTCATAATAATTATATTTTTGTTGTAGGGATTGGATCAGGAGAGTGAGATTCCATCACCAAAAGAGTTAGGAAGTAGGTCTTCTGGAGCAAGCAACAAGGAAGCATGACCTTGCTTGATATGTTAAGACAATTATAAGTCAGAATTAGTCAATGCTTGTTAAGGATTATTTTGATACTTTGTTTTTTGGATTATGACATTTCAATTATGACTTGGATTATGACTTTTGGATCATGTATGGATTAAAAATCATCTTATGATGTTTGATTTATGGCTATACCTTTTGGTTATTATGAGATTTTTAAGTGAGTTTCGAAAATATCACTTTAAATTAGTGGTTTCAATCTTATTTTAAAAAGCATAAAATTGTCATCATAATTAGGTACAAACGGCGGTTAGAAACCCCCGTTTTAAATGAAAACGATACCATTATACGCTGGTAGAAACGGCGGTTAAAAACTGCCATTTTAAACGAAAATGATGCCATTATATTTTGGTAAAAACGGCGGTTAGAAACTGCCATTTTAAACACACAAGATGCCATTATAACATGGTAAAAATGGCGGTTATCATGGAAAAAACGGCGGTTTCTAACCGCCATTTTAAACGGAAGAGATGCCACAACATCCTGGTAAAAACGGCGGCTGTTCAAAAACCGCCATTTTATGCGGAAATAATGGCGGTTACAAACCGCCATTTTAACCTTCAAAAACCGCCGTATTATCCACAGGTTATTATGGCGGTTTTCTGAAAACCGCCGTAATAACCAGAATGGCGCCCAGAATAACGGCGTTTCTTGGAGGCGCCAGTTTTGGTCATAATGGCGGTTATAACCGCCGTAATTACCCAAAATAACCGCCGTTTTAACCTTTTTTTTTGTAGTGACACACATACATATATAACTATACAATCTAAAAAGTAACTCGATAACCACTTCGCTTCTGGAGCTTAGACGCCTAAGGAGGTGCCTCTCGACCTGCATTTGAAAAACAACAACATAGTATGGGGTGAGAACCAGAGGTTCTTAGTATGGTAAAGGTGCCACACACATAATATATAAGGTCCTCGGAATGCCAGAGGCAATCCTAGAATGCCGACACTCAGATTATAAAGCTTAAAGTATTAAACAGAAGCCATACAAGGTAGTTTTCTAAGGGAATTTGAGCCTAACTCAACTTAATGTTAAATCTAAGTCCCATACTGCCCTTCCTCCATATCTCCATCTCCGTCAGCATTTCACAGACAAATAAACAGATAAAGACAAGCACAAGAAGGTTACAAATACTGCAGGTAACAAATATACATTTAACATGACAAGTACACTTAGACACACCCAGTTAATGCACAAACAAGTAATTCAAGTAGTATGCACATGATGCATGCCTGTCTTATGGCTGATGAGTCTCATCTGTCGGTTATCAAGCCAACCCGACAAGTCCGGTTTGCTAAACCATTGGACTGTCCCCCGACGTGCATCCCTATGAGTCTATGCATAGCTTTTACTCATATATATATCAAATCGCTCAATGGGGGTACCATATCCGGGAATTTATAAGTGCCCAGTCACCCTTACGTCGTAGGGTCAACAGAGTATCGAGTTTTCAAACTGGTACATGTGGTGGCAAGCTACGGTACTTTACCCTGGGAATCTCATATCTCAGATCATTTAATCATTCAAGCCAAGTATCATACATGATCATTCATTTGATTATCAAGCCAAGTATCATACATGATCATCCGTAACATTTCATAATCAATTCATCATTTTCAGCTTTACTTCACCTCCAAGTTATCCCCATTTCCTAGCTTCATCTGATTATCAGGTTTAATACTACTATTTATGACTAAAGGAATAAAAATAGAGGTTTAGAAACTTGAAATAGGGTTTAAAACTCAAAAATCATGTTTGCTGGAACAGGGCCACGCGTACGCGTGGCTCACACGTACGCGTGGCTCACACGTACGCGTGGAAATGTAAAAATGCGGCTCGCGCGCGCGTCCCCGTGTCACGCGTACGCGTAAATGAATACTTCATGTCACGCGTGCGCGTGTGTCATGCGTACGCGTGGTCATGCTTGCTAGCTCCTTACGCGTACGCATAGGACCAGTCGCGTACGCATCGCCAAAAATCCATGCCACGCGTACGCGTGGACGTACGTTCTTTAAAAAAATCAGATTCAGCAGCAAAGCTGCAGAATTGTAAAAAAAAAAGTTTTTAGGTATTATATTCCAACACTCATAACATCTTCGATTTAAAATATTTTTCACCCGTTCTTTGAATGACATAAACATCACGAACCCAATTTTCATTTAAAAGAAGTTGAAAATAAATTGAGGGTCCGAAAGCCAAGTTATAGCTCGCCGAAGTTCGGCCCAAAACCAAAATTTTATAAACTTTCAAAACCTCTTCCTCATTCAAAACAAATCCATGATACCACCACAACCTGCACTTGCTACACAAAATGTCCTCCTTCCTCAATACAGCAACCACATAAAAGTCATACTTCAGACCAACAATAATTACATATACATATGCCAAATCCTACAACCAAAATCATAGTTCTCAAATTACATAATGATATCCTCAAATCAATAATTACAATTTGCCAAACCATCAACTAATCCACAGTACCATACCAATCCATATTTAACAACAAGACACTAAACAACAATATACACATACATTCCAACCTATCCTATGGTCATCTAGCCTAAGTTTTCACAGAACATTATATATTAAATGCAAGAAACCTAAACTATACCTTGGCCGATTTCTTCGTAGTGATCAAGGCAGCCTATTAATACAAGCACATCCCCAAAAACCTCAACAAAACACTAGTATTTAGCTTCCTCCAAGTTCCAATATCCACAATTTCAAGCTACAATTATTTATTCACAACCTAATATACATTCATAACACATATATACCCAATTTAATACTCAAAATATAAATTCAGTAAAATTAAAATGGAATTATGGTATCCTCACCTTACCTAAGCTTCACATAAGTAAGAGTAAACATTTTTCTCAAGCTAATTGGATCCTAAAACATCAAAGAGTAAAGAAATTCAATATCTCCACTTAATTTTTCAAAAATTGGGGAAGAAGAGGATGAACGTGAATAAATGAGTTACCTATGAAATTGTTTCGGTAGAAACGTAGAGCTTGACGCGGTGGTCGCGTGGCCAGAAACGGTGTGGCGATCAGAGCTCAGACGGAGGAGTTATGGTGATTTGAATTTTGCCGTAAGGGTTTTGGAAAGCTTCTCTTCTCCTTCCTCCCTATTGTGTTTCAGTGCTGTTTATTGCTGAATTGGGGAAGATGAGAAGCCTGGGTTCATTTTAAGTGCTGGGCCGGTTGGGCCCACGTGTCCGGTTTGGACCCGGTTCAATCGGTTCGGCCCGTTCGGTCTAATTTTGGAACAATTTTTTCGAAATTAGTGTCAAAATTCTCGTTTCGATTAGCTCTATCCTAATTTAATATAATATTCACATTTCTAATCTTCTTTATTAAAATATAATTTATTGACTAACTATTTACTAATTTAACGCAGTTTACATCCTACCCACCTTACAAAGAATTTTACCCTCAAAATTCAAATTTAGTTACCTGAAAAGAGATGTAGATAGTCTTTTTGCATATCTGATTCGAGTTCCCGAGTATGTTCCTCAATACCGGCTCAACTCCAAGCTACTTTTACCAGTGATACTTCCTTCTCACGCAATCATTTAACGCTTGTGTCATCAATTCTCACCGGAATTACTGGAAGGGTTAAATCTTCTCTCACTTGAATCGGTCCTGGTTCCAGAACCTGACTTGCGTCAGGGGTATACTTCCAAAGCTGTGACACATGAAACATGTCGTGCAAGTTCGAAAGATATGGTGGTAAAGCAATTCTATAAGCTACCAGCCCAATTCTTTTCAGGATCTCAAACGGTCCAATATAATGGGGATTCAGTTTCTTAGTCTTAATAGCTCTTCCCACTCCAGTGGTTGGTGTAACCTTCAGAAAGACATGCTCACCTTCTTCAAACTCCAAAGGCTTTCACCTTTGATCAGCATAGCTCTTCTGACGGCTTTGGGCTATAAGCATTCGGCTACGAATCTTCTTTATCTGCTCAGTAGTTTCAGCTATCATCTCAGGCCCTAATAAGCCCCTTTCTCCAGTTTCATACCAACATAGCGGAGATTGATATTTCCTGCCATACAAAGCCTCATACGGAGATATTCTGATGCTCGCATGGTAGCTATTATTATAAGCAAACTCCACTAATGGCATATACCGATCCCAGCTCGCCGGCTGGTCCAAAACACAATCCCTTAGGATATCCTCCAAGGTCTGGATAGTTCTCTCTGATTGACCATCTGTCTGAGGGTGATATGCAGTACACAAACTTAACTGAGTCCCAAATGCACGCTAAAAGGCTCCCCAAAACCTTGTTGTGAAATGAGGATCTCTGTCGGATATAATGGTGGAAGGCACGCCGTGCAATCTGACAATCTCTTTGATATACATTCGAGCCAATTCTTCCATTGTGCAACTTATTCAGATGGGAAGAAAGTGAGCTGATTTTGTCAGTCGATCCACAACCAGCCAAATAGCATCACAACCAGTCTGAGTCCTAGGCAAACCTATCACAAAATCCATTGCGATACTCTCCCATTTCCATTGTGGAATCTCTAAAGGCTGAATGGTTTACGATGGTCTCTGATGCTCAATTTTAACCTTCTAACATGTTAAACATTTTGATACATGTATTGCCACATCGTTCTTCATCCCTGGCCACCAGAACATCGCTTTCAGATCTTGATACATTTTGGTACTACCTGGATGGATTGAAAACCCGCTCTTATGAACTTCTGCCAAGATACCTTGCCGCAAATCTCCAATATATGGCACAATAATCCGGTTCTTAAACCTCCACAAACCATCCTTACCTTCTGACACTCTCCATTGTCTTTCCTGTTCAATTGCCGGTAATACTTTTACGTAATGCTTCACCATCTTGATGAGCCTTCAGAAGTTCTGATTTAAAATCACTTAAATTTTGCAATTGACTCAAACATAGAATTCCAGATTCTTCTCTAACTCCTAGTTTCAAACCTTGAAATGCCTTTAATAACTCTTCTTCTCACAACATCATCCAAGCTGCATATAAAGATTTCTGACTCAAGGCGTCCGCCACAACGTTCGCTTTTCCTAGATAGTAATTCAATTCAAAATCATAGTCTTTTGAAAGCTCCATCCACCTCCTCTGACGCATATTCAACTCTTTCTGCTCAAAGAGATACTTCAAACTCTTATGGTTTGAGAAGATGTGAAACTTAACGCCATAGAGATAGTGCCTCTAGATTTTCAGAGCAAACACAACAACAACAAGTTCCAAGTCGTGAGTTGGATAGTTCATCTCATGCGGCCTTAACTTTCGTGAGGCGTATGCTACAACATTTTGGTGCTGCATCAGAACGCACCCTAAACCATTTAATGATGCATCACAGTACACTTCAAACGGTTCACTTGGCTCAGCAATACTAACACGGGTGCAGTGGTCAACCTTTGCTTCAATGCTTGAAAACTCTCTTCACACTTTGAAGTCCAGATAAAAGGTGTATCTTCCTTGTCAACTTAGTTAAAGGTAAGATAAGTTGTGAAAATCCCTTAATGAATCTTCGATAATACCCCGCAAAACCTAGGAAACTTCTGATCTCTGTCACTGAAGTTGGTCGCTCCCATTTCATCACTGCTTCTACCTTAGCAGAATCCACCGCTATTCCCTGCTTGCTCACTACGTGACTGAGAAACTTCACCTCACTCTTCCAGAATTTGCATTTAGATAACTTAGCGTATAACTTCCTGTCTCTCAGAATTTGCAGCACAGTTCGCAAGTGATTAGCATGCTCCTCTTCAATATTAGAGTAAACAAGAATATCATCAATGAAGACAATAACAAACTTATCCAGGTACGGCTGGAAAATCCTATTCATATAATCCATGAATACTGCCGGAGCATTGGTTAACCCGAAAGACATCACCGTATACTCATAATGACCATAACGCGTCCTGAAAGCAATTTTTGGAATATCTTCATCTCTAACCCTTATCTGATGATACCCAGATCACAAATCAATCTTAGAGAACACACCGGCACCCTGAAACTGATCCATTACGTTGTCAATTCTAGGTAATGGATATTTATTCTTCATAGTAACCTTATTCAGTTGCCGATAATCGACACACAAACGCATACTTCCGTCCTTCTTCTTTACCAGTAACACTGGTGCTCCCCACGAAGAAACACTTGGTCGAATAAAATGCTTACCCAATAGATCTTCTAGTTGAGCCTTCAATTCAGCCATTTCTAAAGGTGACATCCTATAAGGAGTAATTGAAATTGGACCGGCTCCAGGCATCAACTCAATTGCGAATTCAACCTCCCGGTTAGGTGGAAATTCATTAATATCAACTGGAAACACGTCTGGAAATTCACATACAATTGGAATCTATTCTAAACTCTGATCATCACCTGATACTCTCGCAGTTAATAACATAATACCCTGACATTCAGTTCCAGAACAATTTACTATCATAGAGTTCAAATAATAACTATTCACCACAACCGGTGCTTCTGACCCTTCCGGCATAAACTGTACTGACTTCTCAGAATAATCAAGCAAAACATGATTCTTGGATAACCAATCCAATCCCAAAATAAGATCAAGACCAGTCATTGACAAACAAATCAAATAATGCACAAATTCACGCTGTTGTAGTCGAAATGGAACTTGTGAACATCCTAACCTAGTCACCATAGCTTCATGAGTAGCATTATGCACTTTCAAATCATAACCTAAAACCACCATTCTCAATCCTAATTTATTAGCCTTTTCAAATGCAATAAATGAATGAGTTGCTCCTGAGTCAAATAAAGCATTTAAGATTTTACCAGCCATTTCACAGTTATCTCTAATCAGTGTCTCAGATCCCTCAGCACCTGCTGCAGAAGTGGTGTACACTCTCCCCGGCTGCTGTACCAGTCGCATACTTCTTCTCCAGACAATTACTGGCCATGTGCCCGGGCTGTCCACAAAAATAGCATACTCCAAGTCCTGATCTACACGGAACTCTAGGATGATACTTCCTGCACCTCTGACAGCTCAAATCTTGCTCTGGTTGCTTTCCAAACCTTCTCTCCTGATTAACATTAGTATTCGGCCTTCTGTGAATACCCTGGCCTTGATTCTGCTGTGGAACAAAGCCTCCACGCTTGAAATTCCTACCTCTTGGAGCAAAGTTCCTTCATGAAGTCCTCTGAAAAGGCACCCTCAGACTTCCTTTCTCTACTGTCGCCTTCCTCACACATTCCTCAGCCACCCTACACTTATTCACCAATTTAGAAAATACTCTGATCTCCATTGGTGCAACAAAGCCCAAAAGAATCGCAGCGCCGTCTGGCTGCAGGATACATCGTGTTCTCTGCCACCAATACTGAGCCTCGCCTTGCAGCTAATAAGTTTCAAACTCAACCCATTGCTCCTCAGGAACCTGTTGGGCCTGCAATGCCCGTTCCATAGCCTGAATCCAATTATCTGCATCAGTGGGATTTGATGTTCCCCTAAAGGTCGGAGAGTGAACTTTCAGAAATGTTGCAAGTGTCATAGGGCCGTCTTTGCCATTATTATTTCTGTGATTACCCTGGTTTATCTGATTACCCAGTGCCTCAGATATCGCCTGCATAGCTGCAACCATATTTCCCAGGGCAGCCATAAAGTCTACTGGATCATTCCCTGTCGAGCCAGGAGTAACGGTGCCTATCCTACCTCTACCTCGCCTGCGACCGCGTCCGCGAGTCGACATCTGGTCCCTATACACACCAAACAAGTGATATTAAGTTGATCAGTCTCAATATCGCAGGTCTAATGCTTTAAGTTCCAAATGCATGCTCACAAACGTTTATGCCATATATATCAGTCAGATATCCTAATAGCACATAGACACATATACAGAGAATGCACAGAAGCATAGTCAGTCTGCCTTTCAGGCTCTATAAGAATGAACTGCTCTGATACCATAATGTAACACCTTACCACACTGAGCTTTACGCTTAAGTCTTAAAGCAGATGTGGTGTGGTATTACGACCTCTAAAATAAAATATTTACATATAATAGCAGAAAAATTATAATATACTAGGAGCCTTGAAGAATAGATGAAGTAAAAATCGTGAAAAATAAAAGCGCAATGCTCAATTAACGAGTTAACTTGCGTGCTAAGAAAACTATAACTATCAAGCATAAGATAACAAAAGTAAGAGTAGAGGGTCAAAGATACAAAATAACAAGCTCCTAACTCAACCCGCGAAGTCAAGACTGGCCGGAGAATATATATACATATATATACATATCCAAAACCCAAATTTACATAAACAAAGTCTTGTCTCTCCATAAACTTCTAAGAGGATCAAAAGGAACAAGTTATGCGGAGAGAAAAACTAAGTACATATATATATATAACTATACAATCTAAAAAGTAACTCGATAACCACTTCGCTTCTAGAGCTCAGACGCCTAAGGAGGTGCCTCTCGACCTGCATTTGAAAAACAACAACATAGTATGAGGTGAGAACCAGAAGTTCTCAGTATAGTAAAGGTGCCACACATATAAGATATAAGGTCCTAGGAATGCCAGAGGCAATCCTAGAACGCCAACACTCAGATTATAAAGCTTAAAGTATTAAATAGAAGCCATACAAGGTGGTTTTCTAAGGGTATCTGAGCCTAACTCAACTTAATGTTAAATCTAAGTCCCATACTGCCCTTCATCCATACATCCATCTCCGTTAGCATTTCACCGATAAATAAACAGATAAAGGCAAGCACAAGAAGGTTACAAATACTGCAGGTAACAAATATACATTTAACATGGCAAGTACACTTAGGCACACCCAGTTAATGCACAAATAAGTAATTCAAGTAGTATGTACATGATGCATGCTTGTCCTATGGCTGATGAGTCTCATCTGTCGGTTATCAAGCCAACCCGACAAGTCCGGTTTGTTAAACCATTGGACTGTCCCCCGACGTGCATCCCCATGAGTCTATGCATAGCTTTTACTCATATATATATCAAATCGCTCAATGGGGGTACAATTTCTGGAAATTTATAAGTGCTCGGTCACCCTTATGTCGTATGATCAATAGGGTATCGAGTTTTCGACCTGGTACATGTGGTGGCAAGCCACAGTACTTTACCCAGGAAATCCCGTATCTCAGATCATTTAATCATTGTAGCCAAGTGTCATATATGATCATTCATTTGATTATGAAGCCAAGTATCATACATGATCATCCGTAACATTTCATAATCAATTCATCATTTTTCAGCTTTACTTCACCTCCAAGTTATCCCCATTTCCTAGCTTCATCTGATTATCAGGTTTAATACTACTATTTATGACTAAAGGAATGAAAATAGAGATTTAGAAGTTTGAAATAGGGTTTAAAACTCAAAAATCATGTTTGCTAGAAAAGGGGCCACACGTACGTGTAAATGAATACTTCATGTCAAGCGTGCGCGTGGGTCATGTGTACGCGTGGACATACTTGCTAGCTCCTTACGCGTACGCATAGGACCAGTTGCATACGCATCACCAAAAATCCATACCACGCGTACACGTGGACGTACATTCTTTAAAAAAAATTAGATTCAGTAGCAAAGCTACAGAATTGCAAAAAAAAAAAAAAGTTTTTAGGTATAATCTTCCAACACCCATAACTTCTTCGAATTAAAATATTTTTAACCCGTTCTTCGAATGACATAAACATCACGAACCCAATTTTCATTTAAAACAAGTTGGAAACAAATTGAGGGTCCGAAAGCTAAGTTATAACTCGCCGAAGTTCGGTCCAAAACCAAAATTTTATAAACTTTCAAAACCTCTTCCTCATTCAAAACAAATCCATGATACCACCACAACAACCTGCACTTTCTACACAAAATGTCCTCCTTCCTCAATACACAACCACATAAAAGTCATACTTCACACTAACAATAATTACATATACACATGCCAAATCCTACAACCAAAATCATAGCTCACAAATTACATAATGATATCCTCAAATCAATAATTACAACTTGCCAAACCATCAACTAATCCACAGCACCATACCAATCCATATTTAACAACAAGACACTAAACAACAATATACACATACATTTCAACATATCCTATAGTCATCTAGCCTAAGTTTTCACAGAACATTATATATTAAATGCAAGAAACCTAAACCATACCTTAGCCGGTTTCCTCGTAGCGATCAAGGCAGCCTATTAATACAAGCACAGCCCCAAAAACCTCAACAAAATACTAGCATTTAGCTTCCTCCAAGTTCCAATATCCACAATTTCAAGCTCCAATTATTTATTCACAACCTAATACACATTCATAATACATATATACCCAATTTAATACTCAAAACATAAATTCAATAAAATTAAGATAGAATTATAGTATCCTCACCTTATCCAAGCTTCACGTAAGCAAGAATAAACGTTTTCCTCAAGCTAATTGGATCCTAAAACATCAAAGAGTAAAGAAATTCAATATCTCCACTTAATTTTTCAAAAATTGGGAAAGAAGAGGCTGAGGGTGAATAAGCGGGTTACCTATGAAATTGTTCTAGTAGAAATGTAGAGCTCGACGCGGTGGTCGCGTGGCCGCAAACGGTGCGGCGATCGAAACTCAGATGGAGGAGTTACGGTGATTTGAATTTTGCCGTAAGGGTTTCGGAAAGCTTCTCTTCTCCTTCCCCCCTATTTTGTTTCAGCGCTGTTTATTGCTAAATTGGGGAAGATGAGAAGCCTGGGTTCATTTTAAGTGCTGGGCCAGTTGGGCCCATGGGCCTGGTTTGGGTCCAGTTCAACCGGTTCGGCCCATTTGGTCCAATATTAGACCGATTTCTTCGAAATTAGTATCAAAATTCTTGTTTCGATGAGCTCTATCCTAATTTTTCCATTAAAAATTTAGTGTTTGCTTACGTTTTTCTGTGTGGTTGCTTTAAAAACTTTGTATTTATCATTAAAATTTTTTTTAATTTATTGTCAATAAATTTGTGTTTTTTTCCCTATGTTTCTTTTAAAAAAATTTGTTGTGTTTACTTTCAAAATTTTCTATATTTATTGTAAAAAATATATACGTTTATCGTTAATAATAAATTTCTACGTTTACTTCCTATATTTCTCTTCAAAAAGTTGTGTTTACTTTTAAATTTTTTATTTATTTATCGTCATAAAAGTTCTGTATTTATTATAGACAAAATTTATGTATTTATCATCACAAAATTTATATATTATTATTATTTCTAATAAATTTATACGTTTGTTTTATATGTTTCTCTTAAAATATTGGTGTTTATTTAAAAAAAAAACTTTTGTAGCGTTACAAAATTTCTTTTTTTTTAAATGTATTTCTTTTTTTTCTGTTTCTCTTATTTATTCTTTTTCTCATAAAATTTTTAAAATATATAAAGAAATAAAAAAAAAGATGAAAGATAAAAGAGTAGAAGACGACGACACACACAAAAAAAAGCGCAAAAAAAAAAAGAAGACGACAAAAGCAATATACCGTAGAAGAAAAGAACAAGAGTGGCGCATATAAGTATAACAAGACTTGATAACCCAAAAGTTCTAATTTTTATTGGAGTGATCTATACATATTTAAAATTTCAGATCGGCTACACATCAAATTTTATTGTCATTCAAATTTAATTAAGTAGCCTAATATCATTAAAAAGTGCTCTTATTAAAAGAGTGTGTAACATACACTCGAAATTCTAAACATACGTTACCTCTCGTTTCGCATTCTAATATAAAAAACCGTTCATATCTTCTACTCAAAACTACAATAAAAGAATTTCAAATCTCTCGCAAAATCTCTCAAAAAATTTCTCTGAGAAAACTACAGAAAAATCCAGTGCTGCGTTTGAGATCATTAACAAAAAACACAAAAAAGAACAATAAAGATTCCTCAAGGTACTAACAAAAATACTTGTTCATTATGTTCAATTTTCTCCTTCGCATTTCTACTAGTTTGGTTTAGGATTTAGTGGATTGAGTTCGTTTATTTAGTAGATCGAGTTTCTCTGATTCAAATTTTTCTTGTTTTTCTCTGTAACTAGGGCATCGAATGAAACTGCAGTAGTTGTGGTGCATTTTAATTAAGGTTCATTTGGTTTCATTTCATTAAGTAATTTCGGTTCATTTCTTAGTTTAATTGAGGTTTATTTGGTTTCGTTTTACTTGAATTTGCTGAACTTGTTCATGTGTGCTTGTTTAGTTAGCTATAGCTCTGATATTTGTCAGCTGTATACACTTGAATAATTTATAATAAGATGCAATTTTTCTTACAGTATATGTGTTAGTTGTAATTTTCTTATCACTCATTAGTCATTACTCTAATCGTGTTTTGTCAAGGAATGTGTGTAGTACTTGATAACTATTTATGTTCTCTTTTTTAATGAATGTTAGGATATAAATTTTTTTTTCACTGCAACATTTGGCTAATATCTTTATTGGTTCTGGTTTTCTTTGCACTACAAGAAAATATTGATTTTGCCATACTTTTAAAGCGTGGCAAAAGGTTGAAAAAAGTGTGGCGATAGCATTTCGCCACGCTTTTTGAGCTACCGTACGCTTTTGAAAGGGTCACATCTGCAAGCGTGTCGGTTGCACTATCGCCACATTTTTGGTGACCTATCGCTACGCTTTATTTTTTGCCACACTTTTAAAAATCGCCACGCATAAAAGCGTGGCATATATGCCAGATATGGCTACGCTTTTAAAGCGTGCCAGGAGAGAGATGTTGCCACACTTTTAAAGCGTGCCAAGAGTGATAGATATGGCCACGCTTTTAAGGCGTTGCTTGCCCGCTAGAACCTTTTGCCACGCTTTCAAAGTGTGGCCTATTCCTTTGTCAAATTAATAAAAAAATGGAGAAAATAAGAAAATATAAAAAGGATGGAATTTTTTATTAATTTTCATGAATTATTTGCATGATATTATAATCGGTGAAACATCTTAAAAAATGACTCTTAAACTTCATTCTTAAAGCAAATCCTTCCTGAATCAGCTGCAAGTTCTTCCATCATCGCTCTCACTTCGTTCGGCCCTATATCTATCTTCCCAGTCAGTATTGTCTTCCAGAATCTAAACCCTTCACACCTCTTTGGTTCCTTTTCAAATATCCCCGTCGATGAGTACTCGTGAGCCCCAAATGTATACTCCATACCGTGCACTGCAAACAACAAAATTTCAAAACTAAAACTACACAGATATATGAGAAATATAGAGTCAAATGCATCAACTTATAAGATAAAATGATATCATTTTGCAGTGTTAATAAATCAAATATGTCAATCTCACTAGTCATAACCATTGAAATTTTTAGATATTCTAAATTAAAATTAAATTATACCATGACTAAGATATTCTAAATTTTTCTGCAGGAGTCTCCACTAGTCAAAATTAAGTGAGAAATTAAGGCAGTTTTTTAACTGAAAAAAAAAAGAGGAAAAAGAAAAAAGAAAGTGATGAGGGTACCAAAACTTCTAATAATAGATAAAAATCAAGTAACATAACTATATTTCAGTATCGAATGGCCAATCTAATAATAATAAAGTCTCATTTTATTAGAAAATGTGGCCAGTATTAATAAAGAGATAACCTTTCTGACACACTCAAGAGAAGTGACACTAAAGCAATATTTCTTATATCAAACAGGTGATATAAAAGAAATTACTATTTACTTGGTTAGGCATTGCACCCTCTTGCACCTTCTTTCCTATTCTTTTTACTACTGCAACTGAACCATGAACATTGTTAATACTGAAACTGAAAAAAGAATCCTCTGTCCATGGATAATTTTAACAAAATGCTAGGTAGATTTCCTCCGAGAACTATCAGAGGGTATGCTAATGCAACTATGCATTATGGTATAGTCACCAGGCAGACAATCATACCTTTAAATATTCTTTTCTTGTTATCTCTCCTTCTCTTCCTTTCTTCCTTTGTAAGCTCTATTTTATCTTTAATATCTCCCTTGCCTTCGAACACCTCCTCAGGTGCCAGCATAGCTGTATCTGAGACAGCCACAAGTGCAGTATGCCCATGAAAAGTGTATCACATTGTAAAACACTATTTGCTGGAAGAAGCAGAAATTAAATTGATATTGCAAGATAATAGCTCTTTACTTCTTCCATTGTCAGGGTAGGCACATTAATTCGAACAGACATGTCCTCTATAACCTGTCAAGTTCAACATAAGCAAATTTAGAAGGCAGAATAGCTAGTGATGTGCATATCTATCAAGGGCAACCTGTAGTATGATATAATACCAATTTTAGAACAAAATTGAAATGAGCAAGGCATCCAATTCTAGTCCAAGTTTCTTGAATAATACGCTTGCCTGATCACAAATAAAAGGCATTCAATAGAATACATCAAAATTCAGAAAAAAAAGAAAAAATTACAAAGTAATGGAAGCAGAAAATAATGTAAAGCAATTGAGACTTTCATCTGTTGTCCTGTTCTGTTATCTCTAAATGACAATAGTGCAGAAGTGAAGTCTTTCTTCTCAACATACTCTTGCTGTCCACAAGCAAAAACAGTAACTAATGCTCATTTTTTTATGTCAAGACATTAAAAACTGAAAATAGCAAAAGCAATACAGACCTCATAAATTTCTACAAGATCCTTCTTACTTTTATTGTCATCTTGTAATCATTACCAAAATGATTTGCTAAGCTACATATCCATAAATATACAACCAAAATATTTTATACATCTATTTAGTTAAACCAAAAATAAAATTCCATGAAACTCACCAAGTGAATCAACAAAATCTCTTCCAATTATGCCTCAATTTCTCTCTTTTATCGTCAAAACTTTCCAAATAAACTTAGTGATATCACTTTGCAAACTATATCAACAACATGTTAGTCACCCAAAAAAAATATCAACAGCATGTTTGTTATATGGGTTTAAATTAATTAAACCATTTAACTCTGATCGATGCATTTTCGCAAAAAGTTTGAGTATAGATTTTTTAAGTAAAATTACTTTTTGCAAAGGTAAAGACAACGGATAGTTATATTTGGATTCTATATAGTAAAATTATTTTTTTGACTAAATCATATTTTAGAAATCCAGTGATGCTACTTGTATAAGCAGTTTTAATAATTAAGTCTAATTAAGTTGATTCAAGTTAAACAAAAATCATTTATATAATATTTGTATATTTTTTTCTTTTTTTCATGTTTCTTTTTGTCGATATAACACAAAAAGTTTTGTTAAAATGTACAAAAAATTATTAATAGAACATAAAAATTTTTATACATAGCATAAAAATTTATTAATATAGTACAAAAAAATTTTACTACACAATTCAAAATTTTCTTTTATTGCAATTGCTTTTTTATGTCTCTGATTGGAAATAGCCTTGATCTCGAACATCACCTAAGCTATTTGAGCTCCTGTCTGAACTCCCCGGTAAGCCTTCCTTCTTATCTTGCCTTCGGATGAGTGAAGTGACCCCCATTCATTCAGAGGCATGGGGCACGTTAAGTGTCTTACTTTATTTTTTATACTAAATTTTTATTTTTAATCTAATAATTTTGTGTTGAGTTCTGATAATATTTGATATCTTGAATGTATTTTGTTAGTTGGATTTTAATATTTTAAGTTTGTGATCCTTACAAAATTTATGTGCTGATGATCACAAAATTTCAATGTTGTATGCCAAAATTTTTATGTTGTGAATTAAAATTCTTATATTCAATAGTTTTGTTATTAACATATATAGAAGAAGATGATGATAACGGTGGTGGTGGTGATCGAAGACGAGAAGGATAAGAAGGAGAAAAAAAAAAAAGAGAAAGAGTAGAAAAAAGAGGAGATGACGATAATGATGATGATGATGAAAAAGGAGATGAAGAAATAAAAAAATAAAAAAAATCAAACAAAGAAAAAAGAACAAAAAGTGTGTATACATATTTACATAACTTGATTAAAAATATGCTTGACTATTTATCATTTCTAATATTCTGTTATATATGTTAATATATAAAATATAAATTAAGATTAAATTAAACTATATATATATATATATATATATATTAATTTACAAATATTCGGTGAGTGTTTTTTTGTGCGTATAGCATTTTATATTTTGCATTAGAAAAACTTTAATTTGAAACTATTGTTTCAGAATTAGAAGTTTTCAAATGAAAAATAATTATTTACTCCTTACCTTCTTATTTTAATACTTTACAAAAAATTTTGCATTATAAAATTTAAGTTTAATTATCATATAAGTTTTTATAATCTCAACAAACTTATAATAAAAATATTATATACATAAAAAAATAATCGCCAAATCAATCAACATATATTTTCATATAAATATATGTATTATTTAAAATATTTTTAATATGTATTTTGTATTTTAAATTTTCAAGTAGCATGTATTTTATATAATGACTATTTTTTGTATATACATTTTTTATTAGCTTCTTAAAATTAAAATTTTATAAATAAGTTCTTTCAATAGATAAATATTTTAATTAAATTATTATTAATTATTTTCTTTCCAAAAAAGTATAAAAATTATAAATCATTTTCTAATTAAATATTCCATAATTTATTAAACACAAAATCAAATATTTAAAAATATTTCATAATTCTTTTTAACAAAAAATAGTTAATAGTTAACAATAACTTAATTGGATTTTTTATCTGATATAAGAATTTAATTATAAATTGTAAAGACTTAATTAGAAAATTTGTAAAACTAAAAAATAGAGCTTATTTAAATCTAAAATTTATTAAAAATACTATTTGCATAAAAAAGTTAAGCACTAAATCAGTCCCATATATTTGTGCATTTACATGTGTTGTTTTTTTTAATCAAAGATAGAAATTTATTTTCATTGAATGAAAATTAAGAGTTTGGGTCAACGATGGACTACCATACAAGGAAAAAAAATTTATGAATGAGAATTGTGCTCGAAAACGTCATCTTTCTCCTTTTCCAATGCCTGGAAATCCTCCCCAAATTGAGTTGCTGCTTCCAAAATTTGTTGATGGCTTAGGCCTTCTCTTTCAAAAACTAGTTTGTTCCTTGCTATCCAAAGTTGCTACATAAGGTGAGCTACGAATTGGGTCTTTTTCCTCCTATTTTTAATTAGTTTCAAGTCTTTGATGAGCTTCAACCACTAATTTTGTATCTCTGCTGCATCATCAGTCACGGTGGGGGTTATCACGCCGGAGTTCTACCACGTCGTCATTACGTTGCTTGTGCACAACTCAATAAATAGTGCCATAGTGATTTCTTCTACTGGCCAAATCTCAAACAAATCGAGGAAATTGCAAGTAACATCTCATGGGGTCTCCTTCTTACTGGTAACCGATTATGAAATACCTTCATAGAAAAATTTTGATCTTTGCCTCTTTGGTAGGTATTTCAGGTCCCATAAGGAAGATCATTGTCTCTTTGACTTGCATTATTATAGGAGTAATTTTAACTGTGGGTGGTGAAATTCGTGGACAACCTTGTAACTCGAAGTAACAGTGTACAAACCCTTCTTCTCGAGTGATCAGGTAGGTCTGTTTTTCCATTCAATAATTTTTTTTTTTTGTAAAATTACATATGCAATTTCTTGGCTGAATTGTGCTATCACTACTTGATGATTCCATTTTTTGTGATCTATCATTAGTTATTTAACCCATTCTGCTTGTGCATTATTTGTCTAAATAATTGTGGCCAATAATGGATAATTTTTAATTCAAGTATCTATCAACACTTTCATTGAATTCCTCCTCCCTATCCTTCAAACAAGCTCTTTTTTAATAATTTTTCTTTCTTCTAGGAAACTCCTCCAACACAAGAGGGGTTATTACTTGATTTAGCCCTAAAAAAGTTTGAATACCTGAAGTATTTATTTTTGCATACTCTGTAGATTAAAGAATTAGGCTTGTTCAACAACCTAAAATCCTGTTTTCCAAGCATAGCCATATTGAATGCTCTGAGGTTCTTAAAATTTAAACCACCGAGGCATTGGTCTATAGATAACAGTTCATTTCACCCAATGTATCTTCCTCTCCTATCCCTTCTATCCCTACAAAACTGCATAATCATTTTATGTATTTCATCCATTAAGATCTTTCGGAACTTAAACAACTCAATCTATAAATAAGAATAAGGATCGTTTCTACTGCTAAAGCTTCTTGAAAACTGTATCCTTAATATAGTTAAAAGTATCCTTCTTGGGCCTGTGAACAATGGAGAGTTATCTGTCCTGGTTTCTTACATGGGGGACTTGTAGAACATCCGTCAACTGATTTCTTATGTCTCCGGTATGTTATAGCTAAAACACACTGATGACTTATTTAATGAATTGGTCACTAACCTTGTAATAGGAATGTAACACATTTAACAGATGCTAGAAATCCTCCTTTGTAGCTTTACTAAATAAAAATTGAGTTGTTCGCAAAGAATAGGTGACTAATAGTTGGGCATATGTAATTAAGTCTCAAGCCAATAATTTCTTGCCTCTGTTTTCCTCTATAAAGTAAATGGAATGGCTCATCTATGAAAAAAAAAAAGAAATAGATAAGGAGATTAAGGAGAGGATCATCTTACCACAATCTGCTATATGATTTGAAAAAATCATAAAGTTGTCCTTCTACAGTAACAGAATACGAGACTGTTATTACACACTCCTTCCTTTACTCTACCCACTTTTTGCAAAAATCTATTTTCTCTAACATAGTCCAAAGAAAACTCCACTCTACCATGTCATAAGCCTTGTTCATGTCCAGTTTGACAACTGTCTCCCTCTCTCCAAACCGTTTATTCTTTAGGAAATACATGAACTCGTGACAATTAGCACATTGTCACTGATAGGTCGGCCTTTAATGAAGGTTGTAACACCCTAATTACCCTAAGCCTTACCTCATGCCGTAAAGAAAAGGTTAATCAAAGGTTATGACAATTCTAAGACTTATACATAAGTATATATAGAAGGAATAATAATTCTAGAAACTCGATGAAGAGATAAGCTCGGAACAGAGTTTCAAAAGTGCAAAACATTCACACGAAGCTACAAATTTAAGGTGCAAGATAAGGATACAAGATAACAAGATATAAGTATTTAAGAGAGTATAATAGTCATAAGGAACTAGCCTCAACCCGCGGAGTTTAGGCCGACTAGTCAATATAAAGACATACAGAGTTTTGAAGGTTAAAACAACATATACAAAATATCTCTCTCAAAGTAAGCCTCTAAGGAAAATATAAATATAAAAGTGAGAGAACTAGTCAAAATAACCAAAATGACAACAAAATAGAATAAGGTCCTCCGCTCTACTACCATCAAGCAACTCACTGAGGTGGGTTGCGACCTAAATCTGAAAAACAACAACAAAGTATAGAATGAGAACTGGAGGTTCTCAATATGGTACAGTATCCAGTAATGTAAGATATAAGACTCCGAGATGCCAGAGGCAATCCTAGAGCTTCTTATCAATCAGATATTCAAGCGTAACGAAATAAATAACTTAAACCGTAAATAATAAACAAGGGTATCTAAACTTAGGGAGTTTCTAACTAAAACTAGTCACCGCTATCCCACAGCCTTCACCAACCTACCTTCCGTACGATCCTATCACCACCGCCTACCTAACCTCCTCAGCACCAGACAATCACAGATAATGCAAGCAAGTAATACACAGTTAATATTCAAATATAGCAAGTAATTCAAGAAGCAGTTAAGCATGTTATACAATTAGGCAAACAATACAAGTCGGTAAAGCAATCAAACATATAGAATATGCACATGATGAATGCCTGTCCTATTGGCTTCTGATATTACTTGTCGATCTATAAATGCTAACCTGACACATCCTCCCAGATGTAGCCTTCCTGCCACGCTTAGAGATATAGGCTCTGCACAGTCATACAACAGAGAAATCTGCCGTGCCGGAGATATAGGCTCCGCACACTCATGCAGTAGGGAGTCTGCTACGCTAGAGATATAGGCTCTGCACACTCATGCAGCAGGGAAGGTAGGAACAATTTGTGTTGGGCATACTCTTGCAGCAGAAAAACTGCCACGCCAAAGATATAGGCTTTGCAACTCATGCAGCAGAAAAATCTGCCACGCCGGAGATATAGGCTCCACACACTCCCATATAATCCCATAATTTTATCATTCATTTCCAAGTGCTCAACTCATCATAACCTTCATCAATCCTCAAGTTTCCCAAATTATTATTAACTCTCGTCACCTCTTAAGTCCTCTGAGTCTTCACCAATATAATACTCCGCCCGCTCACCCACAACTTCAGAATCCTAAGTCTCCGTCTTCTAAACTTATACAGAAATTCATCTATTTAAGTCTCTAACTCATTATTAATAGTAGTAGGACCTAAGCACTAGATAGCATTCTTAAACAGTATTTAAAGAATGTTTAGAAGGCTAAAGAACTTTTGAAAATGAAGAAAAATGATTTTTCAGCAAAACAAGGGTCTCGCGTACGCAAGCCTCTGTCTCGCGTACGCATGCAGTAAAAAATGGGTGGTTGCGTATGCAACCACCTGCTTACGTACGCGAGTGTCTCAACCCGAATGGATTGATCATGTCGCGTGTTAAAGTTTGTGTACACATAGTGAAAATTCACATGCTCGCGTACACAATACAGTGCTTGCATATGCGAGACTCCCAAGTAGTGGAGAATACCTGTGTCGCGTACACAGGTTTGCGTACGCATGCTGCATCAGACTCAGAAAATAAAATGCTATAGAATTTCAGTTTTTGGCACCAAACTTTAAACAGTCATAACTTCCTCTACAAAAATCTATCTTCTACAAACTTTATATCAATTTAAAGCTCTCAAAGCAATCTTTAATTTAAAACAAAGTTCATTCAATTTCAAGCTTTGAGGCTCAAGTTATAATCCATCAAAGTTCACTAGAAAGTGGTTTTTATCAAAAATTAACTAGGTTCTCAAACTTCCAAAATTCACAACCAAACTAAACCAAAGCCACACCAAACCTTAATTCACATCAGAACTTACCCTCTTTGTCTCAATTACCACTCTTATCAAATTTTCCACTCACGTCAGACAATCCTCAACTCCAAATGATCAATTTATCATATTAAAAATCATTTATCAACCAACACACTCATCAACCATCATCCTATCACTAATAATCATCACACAATTTAACATCATTCCACCTCAATATCATTCTCCAACACCATTTATCAACATCAATAACACAATTCATCAAAATAATCAAATTCATCAATTCATCATACATCCTCATTTCAACAAGTTCAGCAACCAATTCAATTCAAACCTATTCTATGGGTCACTAGCCTAAGTGTCCAGAAATATTATATTTTACATAGAGAAAACCGAAACTATACCTTGTCCGATCCTCAATATGCACACCGTACCAAGATTGAAATCCAACAAGATTTCAATCACCAACACTACTTCCAAAAGGCCACAATCAACTCCACAATCAAGCTATACATCATATATTTTTACCACAAATCAATCTAGGATTTCATATACATAAAACCACAAGGAAAAAGAATACACTCATCTTACCCAATAGAATTAGGGGTAAAACACAACAATACTCCAATGCTATATCACCCATAAACAATCAAAATCATAAAACTTCTTTAAAACCCAAACCTAAAAATGTGGAACCTGTTAGGGCTGAGAAAGGGAGTTTGAAACGTGATTTCTTACCAGAAATGCTTAAATAGAAATGACGGGCTCAACAAGAGTTTCACGTGGCCGTAAACGGCACGCGAATCGAAGTATCGTAGCTCGAGTTACAAGCAAAAGAAGTTGAATGTGAATAGTGCCACTCTTCTTCTTCTCCTCTCGATTCTCAGTTGTGATTTGTGTTGGTGGGAGAGTTATGAGGCTGAAAGGATTCACTAAGTGGTTATATATATGTTGGGCTTAGGCCCGGTCCAAACTGTTAGCGTTTTTAACCCATTTGACCTACTTTGGGCCAAAACCTTTGGAATTAGTGCTCGGTTTTCAATTCTAAAAGTTTTCCTAAGATTTCCTACTGTTTTTATTATTCTTACACAGTACCAAACAGACTTAAGCCGTTTCTGCCGGCTAAATTACCGGTACACGTTTTACGCAATTTTCCGCTAAAAATTACATTTTTCAACTCAGAAAAATCACTGAACTTAAATCTCACCGTTAAATTTCTAAATTAAGACTTCTAATTTCTCGAACCTATTCCGGGCGATTAAATTATTTTATATTATCTAAACGGTCGATAGAAATTATGGTTCTTACATTCTCCCCTCCTAATAAGGAATTTTGTCCCCAAAATTCAAGTCGTTGGCAAACGGACAAAGGTTGTACATCTCCATCTCTGATTTGAGTCCCCACACGCCTTCCGCTGCGTCACTCTGATTATCTGTCCTTAAGAATTCGAATTACTCAGCCACATCCATCAAAAGCCTCATTCTCTATTGGTCCCTCTAACGAATCTCTAAGTTTGACCAAACTTACGACAACCATCCATAAGATAAAACTAAGCCAAATGGGTCCTATTAACATATCATAACAACTTTATATGCTTACGTCTCATTAGCAGATCCGACTCCATCACCTCCCTTGCATCCATAGTTAATACTCGGCCTGGTTGCTGACTCCTACCCACATCTCGGTTCCTCCCACGGCGGCAATACATGGATATATGTCCAGGACGCCCACAAGTATAGCATAGACGACTTTCCCTCATCTGGTGAAACTGAGTATTACTATCCCTTTTGAAGTTTCCTTGACCTTGAAGATGCTGAGGAGTGTGTCCATCTTTCTTAAAGTTCTGTCTCCTTGGTCCAAGCTAATCACCACGAGCTCGATTGTCAGTATAACCACGACTTCCTCTCGCCTCAGCTACCTTCTTGGCACAGTCCTCCATAACTCGCGCTTTGTTCACTAGTTCCAAGAACATTCTTATCTCCAAGGGAGCTACAGTAGTCATGATGTCGTCCTTGAGGCCTCCTTGGTACTTGATACATTTCCAACTCTCATAGGATTCAGGGGCTCCCTGACAGACCCTTTAGAGCCTACAGGCTCTTCAAATTTGCTTGTGTACTCTGCTACTGACATTGAGCATTGCTTCAGCTGCATAAGCTCTAATTCATTTGCTTCTCTCACCGATTCCGAGAAATACTTCTTATAGAACGACGTTTGAAACACATCCCAAGGAATTTCTACATTCGGAAGTCGCAGCAACTGGAACTCTTCTTGCCACAAATGTTGTGCCTCTCCTAACAGCTGATAGGCTGCAAACTCCACGTATTGATTAACCGGGACACGTTGAGCCTGTAGTGCACGCTCCATAGCTTGAAACCAGTTGTCCGCTTCAGTTGAGTTGGTCAAACCTCTAAAAGTCGGTGGATGAACTTTCATAAATGAAGCCAAAGTCATCGGAGTACCTCCCAAGTCATTATCATCTCTATCTCCATTTCTATTTCCGTTTTCCGCTGGTTGACCCAATCTCTACATAGCTTGCAAAGTCGCAGCAGCATTCGCCTCCATAGTATTAGCCAAGTTGGTCATCGCCGCCCTAAACTTGGCATGGTTGTCAGCCGGTCGGTCATTCTCAGTCCCTCCCCGTGTACAAGTACGACCTCGCCTGCCTGTCCACACCAAATAGTCGATATCAAGGTGATCAGTCTCAATATCAAAAGCCTAGTACTTCAATTATCCCAAAAAGGCACTCACAAACAAGCATGATATACAATATCAAGTAGATAACATAAATAGCATGAAATAAAAAGACACAGAATATGCAATGAAGCACAATCGGTCCATCCCTCAGGCTCACGAGGATGAACCGCTCTGATACCACTAAATGTAACACCCTAATTACCCTAAGCCTTACCTCATGCTGTAAAGAAAAGGTTAATCAAAGGTTACGACAATTCTAAGACTTATACATAAGTATATATAGAAGAAATAATAATTCTAGAAGCCTGATGATGAGATAAGCTCAAAAATAGAGTTTCAAAAGTGCGAAACGTTCACACAAAGCTACAAATTTAAGGCGCAAGATAAGGATACAAGATAACAAGATATAAGTATATAAGAGAGTATAATAGCCATAAGGAACTAGTCTCAACCCGCGGAGTTTAGGCCGACTAGTCAATATACAAACATACAGAGTTTTGAAGGTTAAAATAGCATATACAAAATATCTTTCTCAAAGTAAGCCTCTAAGGCAAATATAAATACAAAAGTGAGAGAACTAGTCAAAATAACCAAAATGACAACAAAATAGAATAAGGTCCTCTGCTCTGCTACCATCAAGCAACTCACTGAGGTGGGTTGCGACCTACATCTGAAAAACAACAACAAAGTATGGAATGAGAACTGGAGGTTCTCAGTTTGGTAACAATGCCCAGTAATGTAAGATATAAGACTCCGAGATGCCAGAGGCAATCCTAGAGCTTCTTATCAATCAGATATTCAAGCTTAACGAAATAAATAACTTAAACCATAAATAATAAACAAAGGTATCTAAACTTAGGGAGTTTCTAACTAAAACTAGTCATCGCTGTCCCACAGCCTTCACCAACATACCCTCCATGCGATACCATCGCCACCGCCTACCTAACCTCCTCAGCACCAGACAAGCATAGATAATGCAAGCAAGTAATACACAGTTAATATTCAAATATAGCAAGTAATTCAAGAAGCAGTTAAGCATGTTATACAATTAAGTAAACAATACAAGTCGGCAAAGCAATCAAACATATAGAATATGCACATGATGAATGCTTGTCCTATTAGCTTGTGATATCACTTGTCGGTCTATAAATGCCAACCCAACACATCCTCCTAGATGTAGCATTCCTGCCACAACCAAAGATATAGGCTCTGCACATTCATGCAGCAGAGAAATCTGCCACGCTGGGATATAGGCTCCGCACACTCATTCAGCAGGGAGTCTGCTACGCCAGAAATATAATGAGAATTCACATGCTCGCATACGCAACATAGTGCTCGCGTACGCAAGACTCCCAGGCAGTGGAGAATACCCACGTCACGTGCACAGGTTCGCGTACGCATGCTGCATCAGGCTCAGAAAATAAAATGCTGCAGAATTCAGTTTTTGGCACCAAACTTTAAACAGTCATAACTTCCTCTACAAAATATCATTTTCTACAAATTTTATATCAATTTAAAGCTCTCAAAGCAGTCTTTAATTTAAAATAAAGTTCATTCAATTTCAAACTTTGAGGCTCAAGTTATGATCTGTCAAATTTCACTAGAAACTAACTAGGTTCTCAAACTTCCGAAATTCACAACCAAACTAAACCAAAATGACACCAAACCTCAATTCACATCAGAACTTACCCTCTTTGTCTCAATTACCACTCTTATCAAATTTTTCACTCACGTCATACAATCCTCAACTCCATATGATCAATTTATCATATTAAAAATCATTTATCAACCAACACACTCATCAACCATCATTCTATCACTAATAATCATCACACAATTTAATATCATTCCACCTCAATATCATTCTCCAACACTATTTATCAACATCAAGAACACAATTCATCAAAATAATCAAATTCATCAATTCATCATACATCCTCATTTCAACAAGTTCAGTAACCAATTCAATTCAAACCTATCCTATGAATCACTAGCCTAAGTGTCCAGAAATATTATACTTTACATAGAGGAAACTAAAATCATACCTTGGTCGATCCCCAATATACACACCATATCAAGATTGAAATCCAACAAGCCTTCAAACACTAACACTACTTCTAAAAGGCCACAATCAACTCCACAATCAAACTATACATCATATATTTTACCACAAATCAATCTAGGGTTTCATATACAAAAAACCACAAGGAAAAAGAATACACTCACCTTACCCAATGGAATTAGGGGCGAAACACAACAATATTTCAATGCTATATCACCCCTAAACAATCAAAATCACAAAATTTCTTTAAAACCCAAACCTAAAAATGTGGAAACTATTAGGGCTGAGAAAGGGAGTTTAAAATGTGATTTCTTACCATAAATGCTTAAGTAGAAATAACGGGCTCAGCAAGAATTTCGCGTGGTCGCAAACAGCACGCGAATTGGAACACCGTAGCTCGAGTTACAAGCAAAAGAAGTTGAATGTGAATAGTGCCACTCTTCTTCTTCTCCTATCATTTCTCAGCTGTGATTTGTGTTGGTGGGAGAGTTATGAGGCTGAAAGGCTTCATTAAGTGGTTATATATATGTTGGGCTTAGGACCAACTTGGGCTCCGTCCAACCCGTTAGCATTTTTAATCAATTTGGCCCACTTTAGGCTAAAACCTTTAGAATTAGTGCCCAATTTTCAATTCTAAAATTTTTTCTAAGATTTCCTTATATTTTTATTATTCTCACACAGTACCGGATAGACTTAAGCCGTTTCTGCCAGCTAAATTACCGGTATGTGTTTTTACACAATTTTCCGCTGAAAATTACATTTTTCCATTCAGAAAAATTCACCGAACTCAAATTCACCGTTAAATTTCTAAATTAGGACTTCTAATTTCTTGAACCTATTTCTGGAGATTAAATTATTTTATATTATCTAAACGGTCGATAGGAATTACGGTTCTTACAAAGGTGCTTTGGTTGGGACTAATAATTTTATCCATGACATTCTACAACCTATAAACCAGAATTTTAGAAATAATTTTATAGAAGATATTGCTCAAACTAATAGAGTGAATTTGCTTTATAGTATCAGCATTAGGAACCTTTGGTATCAAGAAAAAAAGAGTATGATTAAAAGTTCTCAATAAATGAACCCTCCCTAAGAGAAACTAAATATTGTCTGTATCACATTAGCTCTTACAATATCCCAAAAAAATGATAAAACTTTATAGTAAAACCATACTTAGGCAGAAAAAGTATTAATGGAAAAATATTTCTTACATGCTTTATTATAACAGTCATATTAAATCTTCTATTTGTGCTTGTTTCAATTTTTTAGAAAAACATCCTCTAATTCAATCGTAAGGTCCTTTCAGTTAGAGGATTTGAATAGATCCTCAAAGTAATTCTAAGTAATAATCTATATTTCCTGCTGGATTAGAGCTACTTCCCCATTCTTCATTTATCAATATGGTTATTTGATTCTTTCTATTCCTAGTTTGGAACTTGGAATGAAAAAACTATTATTATCACCCCACCTAAGTCATTGAACCCCAAACTTTTCCTTCCAATGTCGTTTCTCCATTATATAGGGCTCCTCCAACTCCTCCTCTAATTGTTGAATAGTCATTCCATTCACCGCTATGCCTTTTCCCTTCTCCTCTTCGAGCTTTCTAGAGAGTAGGAAAATTTGGGTTTGTGAGTTTGGGCTAGTAGTTTTTTGCAAACTAACAATGGCATGCATGCATAGTTTCTACATTGGGGATCCTTCAATTCTTTCACCAAGCTGATCACTTTGTTCTCTTTGTACTATCACTTCTGAAACCTAAATCTCCTCTTAGATTTGAGGAATGATGCATCAGAATTTAGGAGCAATGAACAATGATTTGATTCAACTTCATTTAGATGCGTGAGTAAGTCCCCCAAACAAGAATTCTTTCATTGATTAGACACTGATCCCGATCTAATCTCTCTTTAATTAGTGCACTACCAAATTGTCTATTAGACCAGGTATACTTTGGGCCTTCAAACCTAATCACACAGAGGCTTCCTCCATTAATAAAATCCATGAAATTCTGAATTGAAGTTGTCGATTTGACCCTTCTACCTTCTTTCTCATGTTGCACCATAATTGCATTAAAATGACCAATTACTAGCTTGCACTCACCACACAAATCAAGACCTCTAGTATTTAATTGAATTGCTTATTTCTCAGCCTATCATCAGTGCTTAAATACACCCCAATCATATCGTATACTTTCTGCTATCTAGGATCTTCCCATTTCTTCAAGGAATGGGTTTTATAAAACTCTTTCATGATTTGAACTATCATGGGTTTTTCCAAACCCCAACAATTCAACACGATCATCTTCATGGAGCTTTGGGTGCCTCTTATCGGGTGACAGGTCTTCTTTTTCCCTATCATTATATATATTTGTCCATACTATCAAAATTTTGTGGATCCGTTACTAATGTTTGGTATTGGTATGGTTTGTGCTATGGTTTCGTGTGTGTTTGCATGGCCTTAGTTCCACAATTTTTGTTTTTAAGAATGTCGACGGGGCTTGTTGAAGAGGGATTGAAGAAATTGTTTCAATGTTATGCATCTAAATCTATGAGAAACTTTGCAGAGTCATTCAAGCATCTGGTCATTGGTATAGGAAAACTCGAGTGTATTGTGTATCTTAATTTTCAATAACTGGTTCAAGGAATCAATCAACATTAGCCATTTGGATAGGTATTTTCTCATGTTGACAATACTCAACATTGTGTTCCTTATTCTTTTCGCATTGTATTACTTTGTGTATGTATACAAGAATGAGTTTTCGGAGGACGAAGAAGAAATAACAATGGAGGAATTAATATTGGATCATGTTCTACAATCAAACTCAGACGAAGCAGCAAATGAAATAGAGAAAAATTTGTCAATGGCAATGGCCCCAAAGGGGATGGAGAAGCAAATGGAAGTGAGAAAAATTTGGCAGTTGGTGAAGTGTCGATGGTTCTTGAAGATGATATGGAAATTGAGATGAAGCAAAGATTACAGAATGTTCATAAAATAGACTCATCAACTGAAGGAGATGCAAGAGAGGAAAGTTCGCAAATTTGGGAAGGGCCAATGGTGATGTTTGAAGGGAATTTTGAAGGAGATCTCAAAAATAATCAAGTAGTTTGTCATGAAACCGCAGGGACATGATGGTATATATATATATATATATAAGGAAACAGAAAGTATAAGAACTAACTTTTAGAACATATATTAGGAAAGAGAAAATTCTTAAGTTTATAATTTAGAATTTAGAATTAAATGTTCATGATTTAAGTTCTGAAATTTAAGATAAATAAAATAAATTTAAAAAATTGGTCGAAAAAAGTTAGTTTTTTAACATTATTCATTAGAAAATTAATTTTTAATTAATTAATATTAGACAAGTTTTTATTGTAAACTAGGGCTTCGGTAATACTAAACTATGATACCTACCTTACACGTGAATAGTATGATTTTAAATTCGTAGATTTTTTCCAAATCTAATCTCATGATCACTTTCTGATAAATTGTATATTTGAAAATCAGGGATGCATTGGAGACAAAATGGAAAAAGGTGAAGACCTTAAGGGCCGAGCAAGTAAGAAATCAACACAATCACACTCTAAGGAAGCACACCAACGGAGGGCACACAAAACTTCAACACCTTCTATGGTAAGTACTTAGTGGAATTTGGGTAAGCTATGCTGATTATCTTTCATGTAAAACAAAGATGCCAGCTTTAATTAGGTAGATTATTTGCTAGTTTGGTGTATGTTTCTCTAAGTGTAAAAGTGGTTCTCTATTTCGATAATGCATTAGATATACAGCATGGTTTCCATTCTAGTGTTCCTATGTGAATAATTACACGGTTATTCTTTGATTTTTTGGATGTATTTGAATAGGAAAGCACATGTGCTAGAGAGATGGAGGAGGGAGCCATAAAAAGACAACCCCGTAAGACCACTAAACCACCACCATCGAGGCTAGGCCGCAAAGAACCATCGGAAAAACACTCAGTGATGCATAATGTGAGTCCTACTTATTGTTTGTATATGTTCGGCTCCTAACATCATGACTTGAGTTCATGATATGATTTATTGGAATTGCATTTATGTTTTTGACAACTAAAATATAACGGATGTTCAGTTCATCAGGTATATGGATGGTCATGTTAATTCTTACCTGGATGTTCATTTTGACATTATGTTAATTGTTTTATCTTCCTTAATTTCGATTCAAATTCTCTTGCTTTATTGTATGTTCGTTTATAAATACGTTTCTTGTTTCTATTTTGTGCTCCGTTCGATATTAAAAACGCAGAAAAACAGGAAAGCTACCACGAGAAAGGTGCGCATTGTCAAAGGCAAATCATGGACAGACAGCACAAAATCACCTATAGAGGGAGCTGCCTCAAAGCCGAAGGAGACACATTTAATAGCTACCGACTCTGATGAGGAGGATAATGAGCCAATCGCTAAGAGAATGTGCCGCCTACTTCAACATGTGGGAAGCCCACAAGATGAGAAACAAGCCAATGACGAGGTCAATGTCAATCATGAGAAAACTCCTACAAAACTGTTAGTTACCAATGATCGCACTCCAACCATTCTATCAACAGCAGTAGTACCACTTGAAGGATATGATTTTGAGAGGCAAGTTCTTTGTGACAAAATCTGTTGTTTGTCCATGTTGCATATGCTATCATTCTAATTACTTTGAATGAATGAAGTGTTACTTTTATCTAAAATCTGTTGCTTTTTTCGCAGCGACCCTAGCATTTTGTCCTTGCGGTGCCCGGAAAGTGAAAAACTGTGGAAAAACAATGAACAAGGTCGGCACACAAGGCCGATAAGCCTGGAACCGATCCAAATTATGCTGCCAAAGATTTTACATTGCCACACACCGAGTCCAACACGACCTAGCTTCTCTTTTAGGTTGACTCAGTTAAGAAAGACACCCACCCCATCCCCTACTCCATTAGTACATCTGAGACTTAAGAGTTTAAAGTTGGACAAGAGTAAAGAGAAACTAGTCCAAGGATGGATTCTGAATACGTCCCTCGACAAAGAGCAGCCCTTGGCAAAGTACGAAAGTAGACCGTATCTAGTATTGCTCAGGAAGGACCTATGGACGTTGAAAGCCCGTAGCTGGGTCAACAACAACGTATGTAAATAAAATTAAGTTCTATTTAAATTCATTGCATTGCTACCATGTGTTACATCTTTAATTGTATGGCCTAATATGTACGTGTAAACTTCATCGGGCAGATCATACTATGGATGTGCTACATATTCAACGGAACAGCGTCATCGAGATTTAGACGTGATTTTTACTGCGTGTCTCCGGGGATATTAGTAATCAACCTAAAGTCTAATTTCACTCTTAAAAAACTTGTGAGCATACTGACTGTTGATGGTTTAATAGGAAACGGTCATGCACCAACGAAATCTGGATGCCTTTCATGATACGGCAATTCCGGTGTATATAGGGTTGGGTGCAAACTTCGGTGAGGACACTAGATTCTTCAACAAAGTCGAAGCAGCTAGGAGAAAATGGGTGAGCCAAAACTAACTAAACTATTCAATATTACACCGTATTTGCATGAATTCAAATTATCTATCCGTGTTAACTGATTTATATATTTGCTGAATTTCTCACGCTTATGTTTGACTATACTAGTAATCTTGTATTATTCAAATTGCTACTTGTTAATTATCACATGAGCTGGATGGTCATTTTTACCAGGTATGGGATATTAATCTCTTTGCAACTCTAGTGTATGCGTATTTAGTAATACAAATACCATGGTACTTTAATTGATGGATTCCACATCCAATAGACCTCCTGGTAGCTGTTGTTTAATTTGGTTTTGGCTTAACTTCATTTTAGTGAATTTGTTAGGTAATGTCCTCTTTGGTGTTTGAGTTAATTTAAAAACAGTTTAATCTTGTGTTGAATGTGGTTGATTTGAAACAATTAAATAAGGCGCACTAGCATGAATGAATTAAACAATTGTCATGTCTTAAACGTTTTGGTCCATGTGTTTTTTGCTGTAGTGGTTGATTCCCATATGTTTGAACAACCATTGGTGCCTCTATGCGTTTGAGGTGGCCAAAAAAAGGATGCTGGTACTCGATCCTATGCATTCTGAGGCACCCGATGCTGGTCGGAATAAATTGGATGCATATGCGGTAAAAAAAGATCTCCCGTGTACCGCGTTAATATTATTTCTCATTTTAACCTTTATCATATCATCACCCTATAACTGAAGTTGTTTTATAGGGGAGACTGGTTGAAGACATGGCCAAAGTTGCCATCCCATCGTACGAGCGCACCACGCATGGCCCGCCTCGTGCATACGCCAAAGTCCCTAAGCAACCAAATAGGTGAGTTGCACCAAAACGCACCTATTTATGTATTTGTCATGAACTGTATATACATGCATAGCATCCCAATAAATTCAATCTTCTTAATTTATGCAGCTATGATTGTGGCATTTATGTCATAAAATTTATGGAGAGGTGGACTGAAGACGGTCAACTTGATGCATGGGACAATGTGAGCTTACCAAAACTTCTAAACTTATTGTATGTAATGTGCAATAATCATTTGTTTGATGCTTCTAACCCGTCACTAGCTACGAAATTTACCATACAGGATATTCTTAGGTCAATTAGGTCGGAGTTGATGCTAGACATCGTTATGGGTCCACGAAATTCATTGGTTGATCAGGTGCGAACGTTATTGGAAGCTAAAGATGTACCTATACACCGCAATCATCCAAGAAACAAGTGTAAGGAGGTCAGCACACCATTCACAGCACCAAGAACAAGAACTCTGGTACAGCAGGCCAAAGGATTACCCATGAAAAGAACTGATAAAGGGAGAAAAAATAGCTGAATAAATTTGAATAGTACAATTCACTTTGGCACATTTTATTTGTTGAATAGTTGGATTTTTTTTAAAGCAAAGGGTGATGTTTTGCTAGTCACAATTACATAGGTGTTGTATTCTTTTTGTGAAACTCTGTGATTCTGTTTCAAAATTGGCAAAATTTGAGGTGGATCTAAATTCAACAAACGACCATCCACATAGTTATTAGAATAACTATCTGAGTACTTAGTGAAATGAACATCCAGCATTTGTTAACTGTACATGCTTAAATTGTATCAAACAAAATAACCATCTAATTAAGAATTAAAATAACTATATGCATACCTATTGAATTGAACATCCAACATACTTTACTTGTACTTACTTAAACTAACCATCCTCATAAGAATTACATAAGGAAATGTTTATGTTGAAGAAGAACGAACAAGGAGAAGTTTACACTAAAAGTCTGTTATAAGTAGCACGTGACTCTAAATCACTTTGTTGAACTTGGTTAATGAAATCACTTGGATGTAAAGTATTTCTGATAAAATTTATGTTTTTTTATAAGATGGAGACTCACGTGCAGTTGTTTTTACGTGAAATTGATAGTTAAGAATGGTTAGATAATTTTACATGTTTAATTTGGCTAATTTAGAGTCTAACGGTTCTTAACTATTAACTTCACATTAAGATAACTACACGTGAGTTTCTACCTTCTTATAAATCTCAAATATTCGAATAAAATTATCGAAACATAAAGGTACTTTTGATTTTAGAAATAAAAACCAAACAAAAACAAGAACAAGAACATTTGTCGGTGTGAGAGTTCTTAGGTTGCGTTTGGTTCTGTGAACAGAACAAAACAAGATATTGAGAACAAGACACAAAATGCATGCAGATATACAAAAGTTAGTGTTCTTATATATTATATGGTGATAAATTAAAATAAATGATAAAATTCTAATTTATTTTTATTCAAATAATTTAAGAAAAAAATATAATAATAAAAAATATAATTATAAAAAATTAATAAAAATAATAAAAAAATAAATTGTATCACTTATTAGTGTTTTTATATTTTTTTGTCAAAATAAATATAAAATATAATAATTTAATATTTTTAAATATAATATTTTTATCTATATATTTCACCTGCTAAATACGATTTTATATCTCCATATCCCTATGTTAATATTTAATACTTATAATATAAGCAAGGTGAAAACTTAGGTGAAGTCGACTTTACGTAAAGTTGATACCTGAAAGCTGTTAGATAAAAATTTAGTCAAATCAGTCAAATCATCTAACGACTCTCAGATATCAACTTCACGTGAAGTCGACTGCACATGAGTTTCCACCTATAAACAAACACCGCCTTAGGCACTTAGGCATTTAGCCATTTAGTGAGCACAAGGAACTAACGTCTAACTAGTAACTGCCAAGAAACGCCTTTTAGAACCAAATATTAATGCTTTTTCGTCAATGTTTACATGCACCTGTCTTTTATCTCATTTCGGCAATAAAAGAAGTCTATGATTAAATAAAAAAAATAATATTTATATTATTTTTATGGTGAATGTTATCCAATTCCCTCTAAAATAACATATAAATTATTTTTCATTATGTGTCACATTGTAATTGGTCCTTGTCTTAACCATAGTTGGAGCGCCAACGTCATCGCCATCTACTGTCCTCCCACACAACCTCTCTTCCCAGTATAGCCAGCGCCTCTTTTTGCCATGGATCACTTCTTACCCATATAATTAATGGTTAATTTGATTATTAAATTTTTTTATTAAAAAATATATCTTTATTTAATTACGTGATGGAACATATATTTATATATAAAATATAATTAAATAATAAAGTACGAATAAATTAAAAATTAAAAGAATAAAAATACTATAAAAAATACTTGTAAGAAAGTTAGATTTTATCATTTTAAACTTGTGTTATTAATTTTAACAATTTATTTTTTTTAAAAATAATTTATGTACGATAAAAATATGTTTTTTCTGATTTTAATTATACTTTTAAGTACTCTAAATAGAGTTATTATATTATATTATATTTTACATATGAATATATGTTCTATCGTGTAATTAAATAAAGATTTGTTTTAATAAAAAAATTTAATAATCAAACTAAACATTACTTAGGTATGTATTTCATATTTATCTGGGTTTTTTATTTAAATAAAATATTTGGGCTCCTATATTACCTGATTCCTCTAAATGATTTTTTTGAACGTGAATCTCCTAAACTATATAATATATAAATCGTCATAGGGTTGTGTGTTTTAATGAATACATAAATCATTGTACTCTGGGACGATTTATGCATGAATTGCATAGGTGAATAAGGCATAAATCGTCCCATCCCACTGTGTGTTACAAATAACACGTAAATCGTCCTACCCTAGGATGATTTATGCATTTTAACCTAAAACACTCTACTCTAGCACGATTTACGTGCTTCTTCCTAACCCTCTACCCCTAGCACGATTTACGTGCAAATCCCAAATCCACATGTCCCTAGGACGATTTTTATTTGTATTTAACAATAATTTTTTTAATTTAAAAATTAATTTCTAATCAACATTTAACACTTGATTATTAGTAAAAATTATATATTAATTTTATAAAAAATATAAAATAATATATACCATTTTTAAAAATTAATCATTTAATCTTTGATTTTTTAGAAAATAATAATTAATTAATACAAATAATATTTTAAAAACTTAAATTTTGGAAACAAAATAAAATTATTTTAAATATTTTAACATTTTAAAATAATTTTTTTAGTTACAAAAATTCTTATATTTTGTGACAAACAAATAACTTGTTACAAACAATATTAAATTTTGTGACAAATTAATTTTTTATTACAAAATAATCAGAGTTTTTAAAATAAATGAATATTTTGTTACAAAATATTTTGAACGTTTGCAACAACACAGCGATTCATTACAAAAGCCAAAATAATTTGTAACAAAAAAATCAAATTATTACAAAATATCAAAACGTTTTGTAACAAATTGTATTATTGTTATAAAATATTATTATTATGTAACTAATCACTAATTTTTGTTACAAAAATTAATTTTTTGTAACAATTTTAAATTTGTTACAAATTTTTTGTTACAAATATTTTATTTTCTTATAGTATATATATAATCAAGCCCATAATGTGATTTACATAAATATTTGTGTAGTAGAATATTCTAGAATAAATAAATAAGTCAACACAATATAAATTTGATGAATAAATATATGAAAATTAACTTTAATTAATATTAGTTTATTTTTTATTGTAAATTAATTTTTTATTTTTATTTTTTTAAATTTAAAATTTAAAATTTAAAATAAAAATAAATTAAAAAAAATTGTAATTTAAAAAATTAACTTTTTAATTACACTCAAATTTGATATAGTAGTAAATATGGTGTGATTGCATCAAAAAATAGTTGTCATATATTAAAGAAACACATGTCTTTTTACTCTAGATGAGTTAGAATTCGAATTACACATAAAAATTTTCACATAAATCGTCCTAGGAGTTTGTGGGTTTGGGATTTGCACGTAAATCGTGTTAGGAGGTAGAGGGTTAGGAAGAAGCACTTAAATCGTGCCAGGGTAGAGTGTTTTAGGTTAAAATGCATAAATCATCCTAGGCTAGGACGATTTACGTGTTATTTGTAACACACAGTGGGCTGGGACGATTTATGCCTTATTCACCTATGCAATTCATGCATAAATCGTCCCAGGATACAATGATTTATATATTCATTAAAACACACGACCCTAGGACGATTTATATATTATATGGTTTAGGGGATTCACGTTCAAAAAAACTATTTAGGGGAATCAAGTAATATAGAAGTCCAAATATTTTATTTAAATAAAAAACCCTATTTATCTCTTAAATATTTATACAATTTATTTTTTAAACTGTTATATTGGTCTCTTCTCTAATATAATACAAAAAATAAATTTTCATAAAAATAATTTGTTTAATTATTAATTAAATAATAAAGTACTAATAAATTAAAAATTAAAAAAATAAAAATACTATAAAAAATACGGTAAAAAAATTGAATTTTATCATTTTAAATTTCTGTTATTAATTTTAATAATATATTTATTTTTTAAATAATATATGTATGATAAAAAAATATGTTTATTTGTTTGGAGTACAAATTTTATTATTATATTGGTATGTTCATGATTTTAATTATACTTTTAAATACTTTGAATAGATTTATTTTATTATATTATATTTTACATATAAATATATGTTCCATCACGTAATTAAATAAAGATATATTTTTTTAATAAAAAAATTTAATAACCAAATTAACCATTAATTATGTGGGTAAGAAGTGATCCATGACAAAAAGAGACGCTGGCTATACTGGGAAGAGAGATTGTGTGGGAGGGCAGTAGATGGCGATGACATTGGCGCCCCAACTATGGTTAAGATAAGGACCAATTACAATATGACACATAATGAAGGGTAACTTACATGTTATTTTAGAGGGGGTTGGGTAGCATTCACCTATTTTTATATATTTTTTATGGTGTAAATAAAAATTAAATATTTTATTTTTATCAACTATTTTTAATATAAAAAATAAAAAAATATACAAAAAAATCATATAGATTATCGTGTGAAAATGTACGAAAAGTCCAATCCCATTAACGGTTGATGTTCTATCTATCCACCACATATACTCGATAACCTGAGTTATTTTAGTTTTTATAAATAACAAACGACAATTACGTTAGAGTCTTATTAACATTATTTTATTTGATTAAGTTAACATTAATCGAACAGAAAGATTTCGGAGCTAACATCTATTATATATTATTAATTTTATAACTAAAATATATTATATATTATTTTTTATTATAATTAATTTTTTTTATTTTTCTCATTTTTTCATATATTTTATCTCTCATTCTCTCTTATATATATTATTATTAATGGCTAATTATAAATTTAATAATCAAAACATATAATATAACATTTTCTAATTACATTAAAATTATATTAAAATTTAAAATTTAAAATTAAAATATAGTTATATTATAAATTATTAACTAATTTAATGACTAAAATATGTCACATATAACATAACACTTTCTTATTAAAATTAAAAAAAAAAATATTTCTTTTTATATTTTTTTATTTATCGCTCTTTTTTTCTATTTTTCTCTACCATTCGTATTCTACATATAATTTATATGTTATATTAAAAATTTGACAAATCAAAATATGTCACTAGATATTTTTTATTACAATTAAAATATTTTTTTTTCAAAATTAAAAAATTTTCTTTCTTATTCTTCTTCTTTATCTTTATTTTTTTCTCTTTTCTCTCATTATCTATTTTTTTTTTACTTTTTGTTCTACAAAAAATAAAATTAATAAAATAATATTATTCAAATAAAAAATATTATTATATACATATTTTTTTTAGTTTTAAATCTTCACCGCTTATTTTTTTAATCTATATTTTCATTTCTCTTTTTTCAAATATGTATTACATATAATTTGGAGAGAGAATACTAATGTTGTGATTAAAAGTTAGAATCAAAATTTAATTATTTTAATAAAAAATTGATTCTGAGTTAATTTTATAACTACCAATATAATTTGAGTTAATAGTCAAATTGGTTCTTGAAAGATAAGCCATTTTTTAAAATCGTCCCTAAATTATTTTTTTAATCAAATTAGTCCCCAAATAATTTAAAATCAATCGCGTTGGTCCTTCTGTTTGGCCACGTGGATCGTAAGTTGCTAACAATGACATTAAAACGATGCCGTTTTGATTATTATAAGTCACTGGTTCAAACACGACGTCGTTTAGTATTTAGTGGAGCTTCATCTCCTTCCATTTACAGCTTCACTTAGTCACTCTCTATTCTTTAACTACTCAAAGAACGAAGAAAGAAGACGACAAAGTTCCGGTCAAAGGGAAGAAGATGGTGCTATCATTAGCAACGCAATGAATAGTGCAATTGTGTTCGTTGTGCGTGAGAAGCTACCATCGCACCGTCGTGGAAGACACTGTCATTTGCGAGAGAGATAATCAATGTTTCCTTCAATGGGTTTTAGTTTTTTTTTTTTTTTTTTGGTGCCTTGGTGGTAATGTTAGGGTTTTGATTAATTCTCTTTTTTATTTGGTTAATTTGTTACAAGTTAATTAAAATTTGTGTACTCTGTTTTTTATTTTTTTGGCTTTGTTATTCGGTATTCTTTTTTTTTTTCTTTAAATCTAAGTGACGATAGATTGCATTGTGATGACCAAAGAAATAATACTACTACCATGATTAATTGGTTATGTTCGTTAATTTTAATCCATGGATATGTGGAGTAATTTGATCAATTTGGTTATGCTCATCAAGTATAAAGCTTTTGTACAAGGTTAGGAAAACAAATCAATTATCATAAACAATGCATGTGGGTAATACTAATTTATCAAGAAACATTATTTTAGCCGATGACAACACTTCTGCCCTTCCAATGATCATTGATTTTTCATCTTCTCTCTCTGTTTCTCTTGACTGGGAGGAAAAGACCAAGTCCGGGACGCCCAAGCAACGGTGGCCTAGAGACCGAGCCACTCAAGCATAATCGTAGTCGGTGAAGCGTTGCCGATGAAGGGGTGCCTCCGCCGTTCCTACGCTCGTTGATTCTTCCTCTTGTCTGTGTTTGTTTCGTCTGTTTTGAGGGAAGAGTAATGAGAGCTGAGGAAGTAAGAAACGACATCGTTTTAAGCATAATCCATTGTTACCACAAACGGTGTCGTTTCACTTGACGCTACACGTGAAACAACTTTAATGGAATGGGTTAAACAGTTAACGGAAGGACAAACGCAACTTATGTTAAATTTTTTGGGGACTAATTTGATTAAAAAAATCATTCGGGGATGAAAATGACAATCGCGTGATCTTTCGAGGACCAATTTGACAATTAACCCATATAATTTTTATGTTAATATCTAATTATAATTTTATATACATAGAGAAAAATGTTATTTTTAAATAGCAAGCATAAAACTAATTATTTCTATTTATGCAACATGCTTAACACCTAATCAAATATAAAAGTATACACGTTAAATTATTTTAAATTTGAGATAATGCATGTTAAAATTAATTATTAGTAAAAAATTAAACTCTTTCATATAAAAATAATAACTAAAATTTTTATTATTTGATTTTTTTATCTACGGAGACTATGGTCTTCTTAGCCAACAAAAACTTTTATCTCTCGTGATCTTTTTGTAAAAATAGTTTGATTCTATAAATCTTTTATATTATAATTTATAATGTTAAGACAAAATTGACATAATTTTAAAAAAATTATATTTCTATAATATTATTATGGATAAAAATACTAGTTTAATATAAAAAGGAAAACATCCAAAATTTTTTAACTCGATAAAAATTATTCATTTTTAGCGGGTTTTAAACTAAATTTGTTTCACAATTTGTTAAAATATTAATCGAAACAGACTACTATAAAATTAATTTTCTATTATTATTCTTAATCAAATGATGTTTATATATATATGAAAAAAAAAAAGAAGATAGACTTGGTAAGGATCAAGGTACTAACTCTAGAGTTTCCTAAAGTTTTCTTTCTCCCCTTCTATTTTCCTTTCAACCAAATTATCTTTTATTGGTGGGATAGAGAAAGTGAAATATAGGAGTAGTCTTAGAAAGACAATTGGGTCAGCATACATGAACCGCGTTATCATTATTGTTCGTTTTAATTTGAATCTCATCTTGTCATCACTGCAATTAAGTGAGTTGATGAGAGCAAAATTCGAAACAGAAAACCCCATCAAAAAATGAAGAATCCTTGGAAGTTATTGAAGTTACTACCAATTCTAGTCATCAAACAATTCTTCATCTCTAAAGCTCCATTTTTTGTTTTGGGTAATCTTTGCTCAACTCTCTCTCTCTCTCTACATTTCTTTAATTATTATTTTTTCTTGTACTTATTCTAAATTTATTAGTTTGTAATTCACATAAAAATTATTATTGTCTCTACTTGATCCCTCAATTTGGACAGTAAAAAAAATTAAAATCTTTGAGAGACACATTAATCCTTAACTTAGTCTTTCTTTCTTCTCTAAGATAACTCCGATCCTTATAAATAAGTTAAACTTGACTTTTTAGCAATCCTTCTTAGAGTCTATCTTATTTAATGATGTTGAATTACTTATAATTCATGAGATTTTTATTTTTCAGGTTTGTTGGTAAGCTACGACTTCACGGAGAATTGGGTAAATTCTCTGATGATGGATTACCTTTCATATTCTCTGAAGAGTGATAGAATAGTTGCCATAATTAGAAATCTACAAGATGGCCTATCAGATATATCTCTTATTTTTTTCTCTTCGGTCTCTGAAGCCTCCACTGGTAGCTTCACGATGATGGCTTTCTGTTCATCTGCCACCATCGTGGTAATTATTATATTCCTATCATGACTTTCTTTACAAACTATATCAACAGCATGTTGGTCACCCAAAAAAATATCAACAGCATGTTTGTTATATGGGTTTAAATTAATTAAACCGTTAACTCTGATCGATGTATTTTTGCAAGAGGAATGCTAGGGGCCAGCAATTTTGGTGTTTTGTAACCATCAATTGGCCATAAATAGTATTTTTAATGGTGTGAGATTACATATAATGGTGGGAGATCACTCGCTTTTGTTTTGATGGTTAACTGCTGGCCAAAAAATACAAAAGTTGCTGACCTCCTAGACTTTTCCTTTTCGCAAATAGTTTGAGTATAGATTTTCTAAGTAAAATTACTTTTTGCAAAGGTAAAGACAACGGATAGTTATACTTGTGTTACAGCCTGGCCAAATCACTCGCGGGCCGACCCAACCCGAGCACCACCCGACCCGGACGGTCAGGATCGAGGCGCCCAGTTGCCGACCCGGACACGCGTCCCTGACAGCTTTGCTACAGCTGTGCGAAGGAAGCATCAAAAGAAGTGGGCCTGTCATTGTAGGGCCCACCTCTGACACGGTATATATCGGGAAGGTCCTACCCTTTAGGGGTGTTTAAAACCGATCCGGACCGAACTAAACCGACGAACCGAACCGAAAAAATCGAAAATTGAATTAACCGTAATCGAAAAAACCGAAAAAAATTGATTTTGCTGTTTTTTGTCCGGTTCGGTTCGGTTTTCGGTTTTGAATCTGAAAACCCTAACCAAACCGAACCGAACCGGTTAGGAAAAAACCCTAAACGTTACTAACCCCCTTCAAACGAAACTGCGCGACACCCCCACCCCCCAAATGAAACTGCGTCTACCCTAACCCCCAAATCCACAATCCCTACCCTAACCTTCAGTACTCATCGCTCCCTCTTCTCCAAATCTCCACACCTGCTGGCTGCCGACCTGCGCACCCAGCCACACCTGCCGACCTGCGCACCCAGCCACCCACCACCGCGAAGCCTTTGGCCCGTCGCACATCAGGCCAACACGAAGCCACGTCGTCGCACATCAGACCAACACGAAGCCACCACCGACCGACTCGACACGGCATCACAGCACCACGCCGCCGCCGTTGAGACGCCACCACCCTAACCCATCAGTTCAAGCCAACACGGCAGCACCTCCCAGTCTCCCACTCAGCCTTCCTCCCAAGTCAATATGGAGCCCGAGCCACCGATTCAGGTAATGTTTACCATTTGCATTCTGTTCATTAGTGTTGATTTGTTGCTACTGTTGATTTGTTGAAATGTTGATTTGTTGCTAAGTTTTGTTGCTGGCTCAGTGTTGAACTTCTTACACTATTAATAGAAGGTGAAAAATAACAAAATAGTTGAGGAGAAAAAGATGAACTATGTGCAATTGGCCGAGTAGAATTATACATACGACTAACAATTTTGATCTTCAAAATTGATATTTTTGAATTTATAATTTTTTTAAATTTCATATATTTGGCTAAGTTTTGTTGATTTGTTCATTAGTGTAAGTATTAACGTTGCTTACAGACGAATGCATTGTTGATTTGTTGCTACTTGCTGTTGCTGGCTCAGTGGCTTGCTGTTTAATGGTTCATTTTATTGTTGTTTAATGGTTCAATATATTGGAAATGTCCTGCTTGCTGCGTTTCTGTTTAATGATTCATGTTATTGTTGTTTAATGGTTCATTATATTGGAAATGTCCTGCTTGCTGCCTTGCTGTTGCTGGTTGCTGATTAATTGTTGAATATTGATAACTTGGTAATTGGTATTGCTGGATTGTTGGTTATTGATTTGTTGTGCTGTTTATTGCTGGTTATTGATTTATTTTGTTAGGTATTGTTGCTGGTTAAATTATTGATTTATTTTGGTAATTTGATTCATTGTTGCTGATTTTGTTCTGTTTGTTGAATTGTTTGCTGACTTGGTTATTCATTGATGGATTGCTGGCTTGCTGCTGGTTGTTGTTAACTTGTTAATCAATAAATCAATAATTTCAGTTTCATTGTTCTATATATTTGTTGTTTGATTGTTGATTGTTGTTCATTGCTGATTGTTGTTCATTATTTTGTTGTTATTTTTTGAAATTGCTAGTAATTACTTTGCTATTCATTGTTCATGGTTGATTGTTATTCATTGTTCATTGTTGATTGCTGGTTATTGTTTATTGTTCATTACTGATTTTTTAATTATTTGTTCATTACTAATTGTTTGAAATTGTTAGTAATTAGGTTGATGAAGGTAGCTATTTTGTAAAATAGGTCAATGTTGTTCTTTTCCCCCTTATAATATGTGAAAAAAGCTACTTTCTGTTTCAGGTTGGGGAGATTATTAGTAAATTTGAGAAGAAGAGATTTTACTAGAAAAGTAACTTCTTTTGTTTTTGTTACTACTTAACATATGTGCTAACAATTTAGCTTAGAAACTCCACAAATTGCTAGTAATTACAAAGCCTTTCTTTAATGGATTGGTCTAATACATTATCTCTGGTTCTATTGTTGCCATGGTTTGGGAGGGTAAAGGTGTTTTTGCAACTGGCCGAAAGTTGATTGGAGCAACAAACCCCTTGGCATCTGAGCCTAGAACTATTCATGGTGGTCTTGTATCGAATGTGCTTTCTATAGATCTTGCCATTCATGGTAACTATTTACTTAAACTCATCTCAATCTAACAGCATAGTTTCGAATGTGCTTTCCATAGATCTTGATCGTAGGTCTCTTAAGTAAATTTTAGGTTGACAAGTACAATGGTTAATATGTTTTTTGAAATAATTGTTCAAATTAATCATAAAATCAAGTGCACTTTAAATAATTGTTGGAGAGGACACCAAAACGTGGCTATCTGTTGCTGGAAATTTGTTTTTATTTTTTGTTGTGTTGATTATTGAACTTTTAAACTTCTTTAATTGTTGTATTTTAATTTTTTTGTTGTTGAATTTCATTGAATCAAGACTTTTGTTAGTTATGATGTACTTGTATTCTATAATTTCAATGTTATGACTTTGCATAATAGTATGTGGTTATTTTTTGATTTGATTGAAAAAACCGAACAAACCGAACTAAACCAAACCAATTTTAATTGGTTTGGTTTGGTTCGGATGACCTTGACAAAAAAAAAACGAACCAAACCGATCCACAGTTTAATTAAACGATCGGATCGGATGGCTTTTCCCTCAAAAACCGAACCAAACCGCACCGCGAACACCTTTACTACCCTTCCCCCAAGGTACGTCATATACTATTCAACCCTTTTTCACCTACACACTTGACTGGCTAGAGCGTCGGAGTGTCCTTGCAGGTGAAACCCCCCTCCACACGAAGAGCTCGGGACGTCGGCTGCACCCCCCTTCAACCCAGCGACCCGGAACCAGGCGATTCCCCCCCTCATCGACCGAAGTACCAACCCGATCCGTCCGGTACCCGACCTACCGAACATTGGCGCCATCTGTGGGGAAGCTCGCCTGAATGGATGTTGTACTGGGCCCAGGAGGAACAGGCCGTGAGACCGAGCGCAGAGGGGAAGCCTCCGCGGCTTCTCCCCGGCAACGCACGATCTCCCGAAAGGTGCCCTTTTGGGGGAACTGGCGACAACAGCGCCAGAATAATGCAAGAACTACGCCACAGGATGCAAGACCCGGAGTGCCGGCTAGCAGACAGAGAACATCGTCAACAAACTCCCGAATCGAGCTACTCCCGCTCCCTCTCGAGAAGCTGCTCCCGACGAACAGCTAGCCCACGATCTGAGCCCGAGAGCGCCAGGGAGGAAGGACGCGCAAGAAGACGCCGCGACCCTATCATTTACACCAGGCACGATAGGCGTACCACGGAGCGAAACTGCGAGGACGCTCGTCGGGAGGACGACGAGCGAAGAACAACCAGAACGCAGGGACCAGTTATAATGGGCGCAACCCCATTCCATCGTTCCATCCTCGAGGTCTGGCTGCCAAAGAACTTTGACAAGCCAACAGACATGAGGTACGACGGAACCCAAGACCCGCAAGAGAACCTTACGGCTTTCGAAGCCAGAATGAATCTGGAGGGAGTGGGAGACGAGGTAAGGTGCCGTGCTTTCCCGGTTACCCTAGCGGGACCTGTAATACGTTGGTTCAATAACCTCCTGCAGGGCTTGGTGACCAGGTTTTCGGACATCAGCCGCGCCTTCCTAGCCCAATTAACAACCAGAATAGCAAAGGCAAAGCACCCAATCAATCTACTTGGAGTGACCCAGAGGTCAGGCGAGCCGACCAGGAAATACTTAGACCGATTCAACGATGAGTGCTTGGAGATCGACGGGTGGTGCACGAAATTGTGATGTCCAGGCTCGAACAATCCCTGGCAACGTGAGCAACTTGGTACGCGTAATCGTGATTACACTTTAATGATGTAAAATTCATGGCTCTTTCTTTCCCTGGCAATGGCGCCAAGAACATGGTGCCAATACCATGGTTCACAACTTCGATACAACTAACCAGCAAGTGCACTGGGTCGTCCAAGTAATACCTTACGTGAGTAAGGGTCGAATCCCACGAAGATTGTTGGTATGAAGCAAGCTATGGTCACCTTGCAAATCTCAGTTAGGCAGATATAAATTGATAATGGTGTTTTCGAATAATAATTGATAGAATAGGGATAGAAATACTTATGTAATTCATTGGTGAGAATTTCAGATAAGCGAATGGAGATGCTTTCGTTCCTCTGAACCTCTGCTTTCCTGCTATCTTCATCCAATCAGTCTTACTCCTTTCCATGGCTGGCTTTATGCAAGGGCATCACCGTTGTCAGTGGCTGCATCCCCTCCTCTCAGTGAAAAATATGCTCACATGCTCTGTCACAGCACGGCTAATCATCTGTCGGTTCTCGATCATGCTGGAATAGGATTCACCCTCCTTTTGCGTCTGTCACTAACGCCCAGCACTCGCGAGTTTGAAGCTCGTCACAGTCATTCAATCATTGAATCCCACTCGGAATACCACGGACAAGGTTTAGACTTTCCAGATTCTCTTGAATGCCGCCATCATTCTAGCTTACGCCACGAAGATTCTGGTTAGGAGATCTAAGAGATATTCATTCTAGCTTATTTCATGTAGAACGGAAGTGTTTGTCAGGCACGTGTTCATAGAGGAGAATGGTGATGAGCGTCACACATAATCATCACCTTCATCACGTTCTTGGGTGCGAATGGATATCTTAGAAGTGAAATAAGATGAATTGAATAGAAAACAGAAGTACTTTGCATTAATCTTTGAGGAACAGCAGAGCTCCACACCTTAATCTATGGAGTGTAGAAACTCTACCGTTGAAAATACATAAGTGAAAGGTCCAGGCATGGCCGAGAGGGCCAGCCCCCATGGTCTAAGAACAATGCGTCCAAAGATGTCTAATACAATAGTAAAAGGTCCTATTTATAATAAACTAGTCACTAGGGTTTACAGAAGTAAGTAATTGATGCATAAATCCACTTCCGGGGCCCACTGGGTGTGTGTTTGGGCTGAGCTTTAACTTTCCACGTGCAGAGGCCATTTGTGGAGTTGAACGCCAGGTTTTGATCCATTTCTGACGTTCAACTCTGGTTTTGGATCCTTTTCTGGCGCTGGACGCCAGATTTGGGCAGAGAGCTGGCGTTGAACGCCAGTTTACGTCGTCTAAACTTGGCCAAAGTATGGACTATTATATATTGATGGAAAGCCCTGGATGTCTACTTTCCAACGCAATTGGAAGCACGCCATTTCGAGTTCTGTAGCTCCAGAAAATCCACTTTGAGTGCAGGGAGGTCAGAATCCAACAGCATCAGCAGTCCTTCTTCAACCTCTGAATCTGATTTCTGCTCAAGTCCCTCAATTTCATCCAGAAAATACCTGAAATCACAGAAAAACACACAAACTCATAGTAAAGTCCAGAAATGTAAATTTAACATAAAAAATAATGAAAATATCCCTAAAAGTAACTAGATCCTACTAAAAACATACTAAAAACAATGTCAAAAAGCGTATAAATTATCCGCTCATCACAACACCAAACTTAAATTGTTGCTTGTCCCCAAGCAACTGAAAATCAAATAGGATAAAAAGAAGAGAATATACTATAAATTCCAAACTATCAATGAAACAGAGCTTCAATTATATGAGCGGGACTTATAGCTTTTTGCCTCTTGAATAGTTTTGGCATCTCACTTTATCCATTGAGGTTCAGAATGATTGGCTTCTATAGGAACTCAGAGTTTAGATAGTGTTATTGACTCTACTAGTTCAGTATGATGATTCTTGAACACAGCTTCTTTATGAGTCTTGGCCGTGGCCCTAAGCACTTTGTTTTCCAGTATTACCACCAGATACATAAATGCCACAGACACATAATTGGGTGAACATTTTCAGATTGTGACTCAGCTTTGCTAAAGTCCCCAATTAGAGGTGTCCAGGGTTCTTAAGCACACTCTCTTTTTTTTTTTTTGCTTTGGACCTTGACTTTAACCGCTCAGTCTCAAGTTTTCACTTGACACCTACACGCCACAAGCACATGGTTAGGAACAGCTTGATTTAGCCGCTTAGACCAGGATTTTATTCCTTTAGGCCCTCCTATCCACTGATGCTCAAAGCCTTGGGATCCTTTTTATTTGCCCTTGCCTTTTGGTTTTAAGGGTTATTGGCTTTTTGCTCTTGCCTCTTGGTTTTAAGAGCTTTTGGCTTTTTCTGCTTGCTTTTTCTTTTTCTTTCTATTTTTTTTTCGCCTATTTTTTTCTCTTTTTTTTCTGCAAGCTTTGTTCTTTGCTGCTTTTTCTTGCTTCAAGAATTATTTTTATGATTTTTCAGATTATCAAATAACATGTCTCCTTGTCATCATTCTTTCAAGAGCCAACATATTTAACATTCTTAAACAACAACTTCAAAAGACATATGCACTGTTCAAGCATACATTCAGAAAACAAGAAGCATTGTCACCACATCAATATAATTAAGCTAAGTTCAAGGATAAATTCGAAACTCATGTACTTCTTGTTCTTTTGAATTAAAACATTTTTCATTTAAGAGAGGTGATGGATTCATAGGAAATTCATAACTTTAAGACATAGTTACTAACTACTAATGATCATGTAATGAAGACACAAACACAGATAAGCACATAACATAGAAAACGAAAAACAGAAGAAATAAGAACAAGGAATGAATCCACCTTAGTGATGGTGGCGTTTCCTTCTTGAGGAACCAATGATGTCCTTGAGCTCTTCTATGTCTCTTCCTTGTCTTTGTTGCTCCTCCCTCATTGCTTTTTGATCTTCTCTTATTTCATGAAGCATGATGGAGTGCTCTTGATGTTCCACCCTTAGTTGCTTCCAATAATTGTGTGGAAGAAAATGTATCCCCTGAGGTATCTCAGGGATCTCTTGATTTGCAGTCAAATGTTCTACCACTGAGCTATAGACCCTTGATGGAAGCTTTTGTCTTCCCTTTTCTCTTTCTAGAGGTTTCTCTATCCTTAGGTGCCATCAATGGTTATGGAAAACAAAAAAGCTATGCTTTTACCACACCAAACTTAGAATGTTGCTCGCCCTCGAGCAAAAGAAGAAAGAAGAATAGAAGAAGAAGATATGGAGGAGATGGATGGGAGTGTGTATTCGGCCATATGGGTGGGATTGGGTGGGAGAGAGATGTTGAATTTTGAAGATAGTGGGTGTATGGATGTGAGTGGTAAATGGAAAACAGAAAGGATGATCATGAATGGAAAGAGAGATGATGAGGTAGGTGGGGATCCTGTGGGGTCCACAGATCCTGAGATGATCCTGTGGGTCCACAGATCCTGAGGTGTCAAGGCATTTACATCCCTGCACCAATTTAGGCATATAAAATGCCCTTGCACACAACTCTGGGCATTCAGCACCAGGTTGGTGCCCATTTTGGGCGTTCAACGCCCATTTGCTGCCATTTCTGGCGTTGAACGCCAGAACCATGCTTGTTTTGGGCGTTCAGCGCCAGGATGCTGCCCATTCTGGGCGTTCAGCGCCAGAACCATGCTCTGTTCTGGCGTTTGAACGCCAGACAGATGCTCCTCCAGGGTGTGATTTTTCTTCTGCTATTTTTGATTCTGTTTTTGAATTTTTTTGTTTGTTTTGTGACTCCACATGATCATGAACCTACAAAGACATATAACTAACAAAAATATAGTTAGATAAATAAAAATTGGGTTGCCTCCCAACAAGCGCTTCTTTAATGTCAATAGCTTGACAGTGGGCTCTCATGGAGCCTCACAGATGTGCAGAGCTTTATTGAGACTCTCCAACACCAAACTTAGAGTTTGGATATGGGAGTTCAACACCAAACTTAGAGTTTGGTTGTGGCCTCCCAACACCAAACTTAGAGTTTGACTGTGGGGGCTCTGTTTGACTCTGCTTTGAGAGAAGCTTTTTCTGCTTCCTCTCCATGGTTGCAGAGGGAGATCCTTGAGTTTTAAACACAAGGGAGTCCTCATTCCATTGAAGGACTATTTCACCTCTGTCAACATCAATCACAGCTTTTGCTGTGGCCAGGAAAGGTCTTCCTAGGATGATGGATTCATCCTCTTCCTTTCCAGTATCCAGGACTATGAAATCAGCAGGGATGTAAAGGCCTTCAACCTTTACTAACACGTCCTCTACTTGTCCATAAGCCTGTTTTCTTGAACTGTCTGCCATCTCTAATGAGATTTTAGCAGCTTGCACCCCATAGATTCCCAGTTTCTCTATTACAGAGAGGGGCATGAGGTTTATTCCTGAACCAAGGTCACACAGAGCCTTAAAGATCATGGTGCCTATGGTACAGGGTATTATGAACTTTCCAGGATCCTGTCTCTTCTGAGGCAATGTCAGTTGATCGAGATCACTTAGTTCATTGATGAACAAGGGAGGTTCAACTTCCCAAGTATCAATGCCAAATAGTTTGGCATTCAGCTTCATGATTGCACCAAGAAACTTGGCAGTTTGCTCTTCAGTAACATCCTCATTCTCTTCAGAAGAGGAATACTCATCAGAGCTCATGAAGGGCATAAGGAGGTTCAATAGAATCTCTATGGTCTCTAGATGAGCCTCAGAGTCCTTTGGTTCCTCAGAGGGAAGCTCCTTATTGATCACTGGACGTCCCAGGAGGTCTTCCTCCTTGGGATTCACGTCCTCCTCTCCCTCATTGGGTTCGGCCATTTTGCTTATGTCAATGGCCTTGCACTCTCCTTTTGGATTCTCCTCTGTATTACTTGGGAGAGTACTGGGAGGGATTTCAGTGATCCTTTTACTCAGCTGGCCCACTTGTGCTTCCAGATTTCTAATGGAAGATCTTGTTTCATTCATGAAACTTACAGTGGCCTTAGATAGATCAGAGACTAAATTTGCTAAATTAGAAGTATTTTGTTCAGAGTTCTCTGTCTGTTGCTGAGTGGATGATGGAAAAGGCTTGCTATTGCTAAACCTGTTTCTTCCACCATTATTAAAGCCTTGTTGAGGCTTTTGATCCTTCCATGAGAAATTTGGATGATTTCTCCATGATGAGTTATAGGTGTTTCCATAAGGTTCACCTAAGTAATTTACCTCTGCTATTGCAGGGTTCTCAGGATCATAAGCTTCTTCTGCATAAGAAGCCTCTTGAGTACTGTTGGATGCAGCTTGCATTCCATGCAGACTCTGAGAGATCATATTGACTTGCTGAGTCAATATTTTATTCTGAGCCAATATGGCATTCAGAGTATCAACTTCAAGAACTCCCTTCTTCATAGGCGTCCCATTACTCACAGGATTCCTTTCAGAAGTGTACATGAACTGGTTATTAGCAACCATGTCAATGAGTTCTTGAGCTTCTGCAGGCGTTTTCTTTAGGTGAATGGATCCACCTGCAGAAGTGTCCAGTGACATCTTTGATAGCTCAGATAAACCATCATAGAATATATCCAGGATGGTCAATTCTGAAAGCATGTCAGAAGGACACTTTTTGGTCAACTGTTTGTATCTTTCCCAAGCTTCATAGAGGGATTCATCTTCTTTCTGTCTGAAGGTTTGAACATCAGCTCTAAGCTTGCTCAGCTTTTGAGGAGGAAAGTACTTGGCTAAGAAAGCCGTGACCAGCTTATCCCAAGAGTTCAGGCTGTCTTTGGGTTGAGAATCCAACCATAATCTAGCTCTGTCTCTTACAGCAAAAGGGAAAAGCATGAGCCTGTAGACTTCAGGATCTACTCCATTAGTCTTAACAGTATCACATATCTGCAAGAATTCAGTTAAGAACTGAAAAGGATCTTCAGATGGAAGTCCATGAAACTTGCAGTTCTGCTGCATCAGAGAAACTAATTGAGGTTTCAGCTCAAAGTTGTTTGCTCCAATGGCAGGAATGGAGATGCTTCTTCCATGTAAATTGAAATTAGGTGCAGTAAAGTCACCAAGCATCTTCCTTACATTATTATTATTTTCGGCTGCCATCTCCTCTTCCTGTTCGAAAATTTCTGAAAGGTTATCTCTGGATTGTTGTATTTTAGCTTCTCTTAGTTTTCTTTTCAGAGTCCTTTCAGGTTCTGGATCTGCTTCCACAAGAATGTTCTTGTCCTTGCTCCTGCTCATATGACAAAGAAGAGGGCACAGAAAAATAATAATAATAGAAATCCTTTATACCACAGTATAGGGATCCCTGTGTGAATAGAAGAAGAGAGGGGGACAAAGAATGTAATGTAATGGAAGAAACACAACTGTGAGGAGGGTAGAGATGTGAGATGAGATGTTAGTAAATGAATAAATAAATAGAATAAGATGGGAGAGGGAGAATTTTCGAAAATATTTTTGAAAAAGAGTTTGTGATTTTCGAAAATAGTTTTTGAAAAAGGTTAGTATTTTTTTCGAAAAAAAAATTTTAAAAATCAAAAGTAAAAATAATTAGTTAATAAAAAAAGAAATTTTTGAAAAAGAGGGAAGATATTTTCGAAAATTAGAGAGAGAGAGTTAGTTAGGTAGTTTTGAAAAAGTTAAGAAACAAACAAAAAGTTAGTTAGTTAGTTGAAACAAATTTTGAAAAGATAAGAAGTTAGGAGGTTAGAAAAGATATTTTGAAACCAACTTTTTGAAAAAGGTAAGATAAGAAGATATTTTAGAAATTAGTTTTGAAAAAGATTTGATTTTTAAAATTACAATTAATGACTTGATTCACAAGAAATCACAAGATATGATTCTAGAACTTAAAGTTTGAATCTTTCTTAACAAGCAAGTAACAAACTTCAAATTTTTGAATCAAAACATTAATTGATTATGTTATTTTCGAAAATTTGATATAAAAATAAGAAAAAGATTTTTGAAAAATATTTTTGGAATTTTCGAAAATAACTAAGAATTTTGAAAAAGATTTGATTTTTGAAAAAGATTTTGAAGAAGATAAGATTTTCAAACTGAAAATTTGATTTGACTCATGAGAAACAACTTGATTTTAAAAATTTTTGAAAAAGTCAACTCAAATTTTCGAATTTGATGAGAGAAAAAGGGAAAGATATTTTTTTGATTTTTTGAATTTTTATGAAAAACACTAAAATGATGCAATGCATGAAATTTTTAGATCAAAACATGTGATGAATGCAAGAATGCTATGAATGTCAAGAAGAACACCAAGAACATTATGAATGTCAAGATGAACATCAAAGACACAATTTTGAAAAATTTTTAATGCAAAGAAAACATGCAAGACACCAAACTTAGAATTCTTTAATGCTTAGACACTAAGAATTCAAGAATGCATATGAAAAACACCATACAACACAAAACAAAAAATTATCAAGATCAAACAAGAAGACTTACCAAGAACAACTTGAAGATCATGAGGAACACTATGAATGCATGAAATTTTCGAAAAAATGCAAGATGAATATGCAATTGACACCAAACTTATAACATGACTCAAGACTCAAACAAGAAACAAAAAAATATTTTTGATTTTTATGATTTTCTAATTTTTTGTATTTATTTTATTTTATTTTTTTCGAAAATCATTTTGAAAAAGAAAAATAAGGATTCCAAAATTTTTAATATGAATTCCAGGAATCTTGCCATGTTAGTCTTAAAGCTCCAATCAAAGGGTCAGGCATGGCTTAATAGCCAGCCAAGCTTTAATAAAAATATGAGTGTAATTTAGACATGACAAGCCTAACATGCCCTATCCAAAAGAATTGGACATGGCTCCATTGAGGTGATTAGTTGAAGACCAATCCCAAAGCAGTTTGGGTATGGCTTTACAGCCAGATAGGATTCAACATGATTCATGAAATACTAGAATTCATTCTTAAAAATTCTGAAGAAAAATATATTTTTGAAAACATTTTTTTTCGAAAACAAAGGAGAAAATTTTGAAAGATTTTTTGAAAAATTTTTGAAATTAAAACAAAAAGAAAATTACCTAATCTGAGCAACAAGATGAACCGTCAGTTGTCCAAACTCGAACAATCCCCGGCAACGGCGCCAAAAACTTGGTGCACGAAATTGTGATGTCCAGGCTCGAACAATCCCTGGCAACGTGAGCAACTTGGTACGCGTAATCGTGATTACACTTTAATGATGTAAAATTCATGGCTCTTTCTTTCCCTGGCAATGGCGCCAAGAACATGGTGCCAATACCATGGTTCACAACTTCAATACAACTAACCAGCAAGTGCACTGGGTCGTCCAAGTAATACCTTACGTGAGTAAGGGTCGAATCCCACGGAGATTGTTGGTATGAAGCAAGCTATGGTCACCTTGCAAATCTCAGTTAGGCAGATATAAATTGATAATGGTGTTTTCGAATAATAATTGATAGAATAGGGATAGAAATACTTATGTAATTCATTGGTGAGAATTTCAGATAAGCGAATGGAGATGCTTTCGTTCCTCTGAACCTCTGCTTTCCTGCTATCTTCATCCAATCAGTCTTACTCCTTTCCATGGCTGGCTTTATGCAAGGGCATCACCGTTGTCAGTGGCTACATCCCCTCCTCTCAGTGAAAAATATGCTCACATGCTCTGTCACAGCACGCTAATCATCTGTCGGTTCTCGATCATGCTAGAATAGGATTCATCCTCCTTTTGCGTCTGTCACTAACGCCCAGCACTCGCGAGTTTGAAGCTCGTCACAGTCATTCAATCATTGAATCCCACTCGGAATACCACGGACAAGGTTTAGACTTTCCAGATTCTCTTGAATGCCGCCATCATTCTAGCTTACGCCACGAAGATTCTGGTTAGGAGATCTAAGAGATATTCATTCTAGCTTATTTCATGTAGAACGGAAGTGTTTGTCAGGCACGTGTTCATAGGGGAGAATGGTGATGAGCGTCACACATAATCATCACCTTCATCACGTTCTTGGGTGCGAATGGATATCTTAGAAGTGAAATAAGATGAATTGAATAGAAAACAGAAGTACTTTGCATTAATCTTTGAGGAACAGCAGAGCTCCACACCTTAATCTATGGAGTGTAGAAACTCTACCGTTGAAAATACATAAGTGAAAGGTCCAGGCATGGCCGAGAGGGCCAGCCCCCATGGTCTAAGAACAATGCGTCCAAAGATGTCTAATACAATAGTAAAAGGTCCTATTTATAATAAACTAGTCACTAGGGTTTACAAAAGTAAGTAATTGATGCATAAATCCACTTCCGGGGCCCACTTGGTGTGTGTTTGGGCTGAGCTTTAACTTTCCACGTGCAGAGGCCATTTGTGGAGTTGAACGCCAGGTTTTGATCCATTTCTGGCGTTCAACTCTGGTTTTGGATCCTTTTCTGGCGCTGGACGCCAGATTTGGGCAGAGAGCTGGCGTTGAACGCCAGTTTATGTCGTCTAAACTTGGCCAAAGTATGGACTATTATATATTGCTGGAAAGCCCTGGATGTCTACTTTCCAACGCAATTGGAAGCGCGCAATTTTGAGTTCTGTAGCTCCAGAAAATCCACTTTGAGTGCAGGGAGGTCAGAATCCAACAGCATCAGCAGTCCTTCTTCAACCTCTGAATCTGATTTCTGCTCAAGTCCCTCAATTTCAGCCAGAAAATACCTGAAATCACAGAAAAACACACAAACTCATAGTAAAGTTCAGAAATGTGAATTTAACATAAAAACTAATGAAAATATCCCTAAAAGTAACTAGATCCTACTAAAAACATACTAAAAACAATGTCAAAAAGCGTATAAATTATCCGCTCATCAACGGGTTGACGGATTCGGTCGCAAGCTTGTGCCTGACGAACGGACTTCTAAATGAGAACTTTAGAAAACACCTCACCACGAAGCCGGTGTGGACAATGCAGGAGATCCAATGTGTAGCCAGGGAGTACATTAACGATGAAGAAGTCAGCCAGGTTGTGGCTGCCAACAAACGGCAGCCCTCTTACAATCAAACCCGGCATCACGGGAGCGGAGAAAGACAAAAGGAACACGCCAAGGACGGCGGTCCGAATAAGGCACCCAGGCCGTTTCCTCGAGTCGGGAAGTTCACTAATTACACTTCCCTCACCGCGCCAATTGTGGAAGTTTACCAATAAATAGCCGAGAAGGGGATGTTATCGAAGCCCCGACCTCTGAAGGAACGAACAGGGGGGAACAAGAGCCTCTACTGTGATTACCACAAGGGCTACGGGGACAAGACACAAGACTGCTTCGACCTGAAAGACACACTGGAGCAAGCGATCAGGGATGGAAAGCTAGCCGAGTTCTCCCACCTTATTAGGGAGCTGAGGAGACGGAATCGCGACCACGAGGGTGAAGACAAGACCCGGGCCGCAAAGCAACGCCAAGAGCCAGAGGACAACGACCATGGGCTTACCATAGTGAACGTAGTAACAGCAAGAAACGCGGCGCCTAGGTCGAAATCGGCACATAAGAAAGACGCCAAAGTCCTGGCGGTTTCCACATCCTCTGCGCGAAGCCCCAAGAAATTTCCATCCATTTCATTCGGTCTGGAGGACCAATGGTTTGACGAGGTCGCGGAAAGCCCTCCAATGGTCATTACGGCCAGAGTGGGAACCGGCCTCGTCAAGCAGATCCTTGTAGATACGGGGGCAGACTCGAACATCATGTTCCGCAATGTGTTCGACGCCTTGGGCCTACGGGACACCGACTTAAAGACTCACCAGCACGGCGTTGTAGGGCTCGGCGACCACTTTATCAAGCCGGACGGGATAATCTCCCTGCCAACCTCCGTGGGACAAGGCCAAGGGAGAAGAACGGTAATGGCAGAGTTCGTGATCCTACGAGACTCCACGGCCTACAACATCATCCTAGGGAGGAAGACCATCAACGACCTAAGGGGAGTCATCAGTACAAGGATGCTGATAATGAAGTTCATAACTGAAGAAGGATCAGTAGGGTCTGTAAGGGGACACCTGGAAATGGCAGTCGCTTGCGACAATGCCAGTCTCTTGTTAAGAAAGAAATCCAAAGAAGCATCAGGAGTGTTCCTCGCCGACTTGGATGCCAGAGTCAGCGACAAGCCGAGACCCGAACCAGAAGGGAACCTGGAAAAGTTTAGAGTCGGCGACACAGAGGAGAAGTTCACCTTCGTGAACAGAAACCTCCCTCACGAGCTGAAAGAACCTCTAATGGAAATGATCAGGGCTAATGGTGACCTATTTGCCTGGACACCGGCCGACATGCCAGGGATAGACCCCTAACTCATGTCGCACCATTTGGCCGTCAAGCCAGAAGCCAGACCAGTGGTCCAAAGGAGGAGGAAGATGTCACAGGAAAGGGCAGAAGAGGTGGCCAAGCAGATGGCCAGCCTCCTCGAGGCAGGATTTATCCGGGAACTTGACTACTCGACCTGGCTGTCGAACATAGTCCTGGTAAGAAAACACAATGGGAAATGGAGGATGTGCGTGGATTATTCCGATCTCAACAAAGCATGTCCCAAGGATTGCTACCCCCTACCCAACATTGATGCGCTCATCGACGCGGCGGCGGGGTACCGGTATCTGAGCTTTATGGATGCTTATTCCGACTACAATCAGATACCGATGCACCGGCCAGACGAAGAAAAAACAGCATTCATAACGCCAGGAGGAATCTATTGCTACAAAGTAATGCCCTTTGGCCTGAAGAACGCGGGGGCCACATACCAAAGGTTGATGAACAAGATATTCAGCGACATCATTGGCAAAATGGTGGAAGTCTACGTAGACGACATCCTTGCCAAGACCACCCGACCCGAAGACCTTCTAAGCGACCTGGGAAACGTGTTCGCGGCCCTCCGACGACACGGCATGAGGCTCAAACCCCTCAAGTGCACCTTTGCCATGGAGGCCGGGAAGTTCCTTGGATTCATGATAACCCAAAGGGGGGTGGAAGCCAATCCTGAAAAATGCCAAGCAATACTCCAAATGAAGAGCCCAGGCTGCGTCAAAGATGTCCAGAGACTGGCGGGAAGGCTCACCACGTTATCTCGCTTCCTTGGGGCGTCGGCAGCAAAGGCCCTACCTTTCTTCAACCTAATGAGAAAGGGAATAGCATTTGAATGGATCCCGGCATGCGAAGAAGTGTTCAACCATTTTAAAAAGATCCTTGCAACACCACCTGTGCTCGGTAAACCCATGGTCGGAAAACCGCTCTACCTGTACCTAGCTATAACGGAGGAAGCGCTGGCAGCGGTCTTAGTGCGGGAAGAAGGGAAAGTTCAACAACTGATTTACTTTGTGAGTAAAGCGCTGCAAGGAGCAGAACTTAGGTACAGTAAGTTGGAGAAACTGGCACTAGCGCTCCTGACCTCTTCCCGCAGATTACGGCAATACTTCCAAGGTCATCAAGTGGTCATAAGAACGGACCAGGGAATTCGTCAAGTGCCCCAGAAACCCGACCTAGCGGGAAGGATGATGACCTGGGCCCTCGAGCTATCCCAGTACGATTTAAGATATGAGCCTCGACATGTAATAAAGGCGCAAGCAATGGCAAATTTCCTGGTGAAAGTAACCGGAGACCCAACCGAGGACACGGGCACACGTTGGAAGCTCCATGTAGACAGAGCCTCCAACCAGACGTCCGGAGGCGTTGGGATCATCTTAGAAAGCCCAGCCGGAGTCATCTACGAACAATCGGTCAAGTTCGAGTTTCCCGTGTCGAACAACCAAGCAAAATATGAAGCCCTTCTAGGCGGCTTGATCTTAGCTGGGGAAGTCGGGGCTACAAGGCTAGAAGTACGCAGCGACTCACAAGTCGTCACGTCGCAAGTAAATGGAAGCTACCAAGCCAAAGACTCGTTGTTGCAGAAGTACTTGGAGAGGGTCAAAGAACTGAGCAAATAGTTTGAGGAGGTCACGGTCTAACACATTTCGAGGGAGAGGAACACACAGGCAGATCTCCTATCCAAGCTAGCGAGCACGAAACCTGGAACCGGTAACCGGTCCCTCATTCAAGGCATCACGAAAGAACCAGTAGTTGCCCTCCACCTGACCAAGATAAGCCCCTCCTAGATGGACTCCATCACTGATTTCTTGCAGAACGGCAAACTCCTTGAAGGTGAGAAGGAAGCTAAAGCATTGAGAAGGGAGGCTGCCAAATACACGATCATACAAGGCCAACTGTTTAAAAAGGGACTTAGCCAACCCTTGCTGAAGTGCCTACACCCCGACCAGACGGACTACGTACTCAAAGAAGTCCACGAGGGGTGCTGTGGTCACCACATCAGGGGCAAAGCCCTAGCAAGGAAGCTCATCCGAGCTGGATATTACTGGCCATCAATGATGGAGGACTCCAAGGAGTTCGTGAAAAAATGCGTTAAGTGCCAAGAGAACGCTAACTTCCACGGAGCACCGGCCACCGAACTGAGCCTGATGACGTCCTCCCGGCCCTTCGCACAGTGGGGAGTCGACCTCTTGGGACCTTTCCCGGTTGGCCCAGGGCAAGTCAGATATCTCATAGTCGCCGTCGACTATTACACCAAATGGATAGAGGCCGAGCCACTGGCCACTATCTCCTCGTCCAACTGTAGAAAGTTCATGTGGAGGCAGGTGATAACTCGGTTTGACATCCCGGAGGTCATCATCTCAGACAACGGGACGCAATTCACCGATAAGAAGTTTGTAGAGTTCCTCGCCGGCTTGGGCATCAAACAGAAATTCTCCTCGGTGGAGCACCCCCAGACAAACGGACAAGTTGAGTCCGCAAATAAGGTCATCTTGCTGGGTCTCAAGAAGCGACTAGACAACAAGAAAGGAGCATGGGCTGATGAGCTTGCCTCAGTCCTCTGGTCCTACCGTACAACCGAGCAGTCCGCCACGGGAGAAACCCCCTTCCGCCTGACATATGGGGTAGACGCAATGATACCCGTAGAGATCGGTGAGCCGAGCCCACGGTTACTTCTCAAAGGGGTGGAAGAAGCTATAGAGAAGGACCTAGTAGATGAGACCAGGGAGAAGGCCCACCTGTCAGAAGTAGCACTAAAACAAAGAATGACCCTGTGCTACAACACCAAAGTGCTCAAGAGGGAATTTGAGCAAAACGACCTCGTCCTACGGCGCAATGACATCGGCCTACCAACCCAGGGAGAAGGCAAAATGGCGGCGAACTGGGAAGGTCCCTACAGGGTCAAAGAAGTGATTGGCAAGGGCGCCTACAAATTGGAGAAGCTCGATGGAAGGGAGGTCCCGAGAACTTGGAATGCGGGCAACCTGAGAAGGTTTTACCCCTAGATCAAGCATGTCGGCCAGGCGATCTAACGAACTTGTTCACTTACCTTTGTATCTACCATGGTAACAGACTTGTTTAATTACTGGTTCATGTTTACTTGTCATTTCTACCAATTTTACTTCTATTGTTCTTTTTCCTACTTGCACATCACATAACAACAAGTTCCACGACGCATTAAACGGAACCACGATACGGCACCCCGGGACTGATCACCCCGGGAGCCACCTAAACTAAAGCCATAACAAACGGCTATAACGATACCAAAAGGCCACGACCTGGCTTCGCTGAATTACCAACACAACGGTAAATAAACACGAGTGAAAAGCTCATACCGACCAAACGGTAACAAAACAAAACGAGAAAGCTATCAGATAGGCAAAAGACAATAATCACAAGCCGACTAAGCGACTCTTAATGTATAACGAAGTAAGCTTCAAAAGTTTCAAAAGTTCTACAACAAACCACAAATCCATACAAAAGCACAAGGTACAAGAGTTCATTTCTTGGGCATGTCAACAATCTTGCCATCCTTGATCGTCTTGAAAACTCCAATAGCCGACGTGTCAAAGTCAGGAGCCATGATCTTCACCTGGGTCTTAAGAGCTTCCTCAGTCATGAAGATCGCGTTCTTTCCCTGATCTCTGGTCACCTTATGTTTCTTCTTGAGCTCCTCAACCTCAGCTTGAGCGGCCTTAGCCGACGAGACGGCCACGTCACGCTCTTTTTCCAAAGCCACCACCCGACCTTGCGCGGCATTAAGTTGGCTCTCCAGAGTCATCTCCCGCTCGGTTAAACGGGACACGGTGTCATCGGAGGCTTTCAGCTTCTCCTCGGTGGACGCATCTTTCTCCTCAGCAGCCCTAAGCTTTTCCCCCGCCTCAGATAGCTACTCCTGAAGCATTTCCACATGGGCTTTGAATTCATTGTTGGCCTTGGCAGCAGTTTCGAGCTTCCTGCGCAGTGACTGCATCCCCGACAACTCGAACTCAGCCTTTCGAGCTATGACAGCTCTGCAGAGAAGTGCTCGGTACATCCACCTCGCCTGCCCCGCAAGCTCGGTACCGAGGAAGTGATCTTCCGTGCCAGGGATTAGTTGGGAGTCTATGAAAGCCCAAGCATCGAAGTTTTTCTCCATCACGGTGAGAGCTCCTTCCGGACTGGAAGATGCCCTCTGCCTTTTGGGGGTGGGGATAAGCTTTAAATCATCATCCTCTTGCTGAGCAGAGGTTGAGTGCTTAGGGCCGACCGTCTCCTCACGAATTGGAGAAACGCGCGCCCCATCAGAATTCTTATCCGTTATCTCGGTGTCACGGGGTGACGGCATCGCCTGATCTTTATCCCCAGAAGGGCCCTCCGGTTTCCCGTCAACCTTCCCTGTTTCCTCCTCATCGTTGTCTGCCAAGAAAGTCTTGAACAAGTCCTCAAGCCCTGTCACGGAAGCAGACATCTCCACTGCAACAAACAAGTAAACAAGTTAATTGTGAAACCAGAACAACCAAGCGAATGAATAAAAACGCAAAAATTCAAGGCAAAACAACTCACAAACATAATTCCTGGCGACCTCCCGGTCACCCATCAAGAGATGGGGATTCACGTGATTCTTTCCAAAAACTTCCAACAACACGTCGGCAACCCTCTTGTCCACAGCGGACATCCCCTTATAAGACACCGTAATGAATGTGTTGGATCCCGCCCCAAAGCTCCAGTACGTCGGAATGAGGCACTCCCCTTCTAACGACAACCAAAAGGGGTGACGACCTTTGACCGGACGCACCTTAAATTATTTATCTTTAAACCCGTGATAAGAGTCCTCAAACAACCCGAAGATCCTTCGACTCTGGGCAGATCAGAAGGACATGAACCCTTTCCTCGCCTTTCCCTCCTTAGAAGGATTTGTGAGGTTGAAGAAAAAAAGAAAGACATCAATAGATACCGGCAGCTCCAGATATTCGCACACCATCTCGAAACAGCGGATAGAAGCCCAACTGTTCGGATGCAGTTGCGACGGCGCCACGGAGATCCGGTTAAGAAGCGCCATTTGAAAAGGAGATCCGGTTAAGAAGTGCCACCTGGGTGAACATGTATTTATAAAACCAGATCCAGTCGGGGACCCGAGGGGAATGGAAGTTAAGCTCATATAGCCGTTCATTTAGGGCAGGAACGAAGACGTCATAATTGGCTTCCTCGTCTGTCCCTCCGCATAAATACTCGCCTTGACGGAACTCCGTTAGCTCTCCCTCGTCCATCTGATTTGGCGAGTCCTTCACATCGGAAGTCACCTAGGCATATGGGTCATAATTTGCGACGGAGGGAGAGGCCCGGGAAACAATGCGAGGCATACCTACAATGGGGGTACCACTCCGTTAGTCTATGAGGCCGGGAGTCTGGAAAAAGCCCAGAAAACTACATTTGTCCTATTCAACAGCTATGGTCAAGCATGGCTAAAAGCAAAACCCAAACAAAAACCTACCCTAGAATGGTAACCCCCCCTAACGCACCTACTTAACGCTAAAACCATCTAGCAAACTAATCAAGCAAGTAGCAAACACGTAGCAGCAAGCGCGCAAAAATGATGAAGATAAAAGGACATTGAAGCAAAAAGAGAAGGGATTAATGTTTACCTGGATTAGTTGCAAAGACTTGAAAGAGAAAAAAAGGCGTAGGGATGCAGAAATGAAGCTTTGGGACACTTGGGAGAGAAGAAGATGAAGATAGGAGAAGTGAAAATAGGAGAGAAAAACAAACGCAAACTGTTTAAAACTGTTACGCAAAGCGCGAAAGGATCAAGGGCATAATGGTCTTTGCACACAGGGTTTTCCAAACCATTATGAGCATTTAATGCCCGGCACGAGGAACGAGGCGACAAACGGTCACCTCAGCAACGAACAGACACGCACACAGGGGGCACGTCCCCTCCTCGGGCGGCCGACCTGACGACAACACACGAAAGGAGATAACACGCCAGCAACAACCCTCACGACTATTGCTGGCGCGTTGGGGGCACTATTACGGCCTGGCCCAAAGCACTCGCGGGCCGGCCCGACCCGAGCACCACCCGACCCGGACGGTCAGGATCGAGGCGCCCAGTTGCCGACCCGGACACGCGTCCCTGACAGCTTTGCTACAGCTGTGCGAAGGAAGCATCGAAAGAAGTGGGCCTGTCGTTGCAGGGCCCACCTCTGACACGGTATATATGGGGAAGGTCCTACCCTTCCCCCAAGGTACGTCATATACTATTCAACCCTTTTTCACCTGCACACTTGACTGTCTAGAGCGTCGGATTGTCCTTGCAGGTGACACCCCCCTCCACACAAAGAGCTCGGGACGTCGGCTGCACCCCCCTTCAACCCAGCAACCCAGAACCAGGCGATTCCCCCCGGTACCTGACCTACCAAACAACTTGGATTATATATAGTAAAATTACTTTCTTGACTAAATCATATTTTAAAAATCCAGTGATGCTACTTGTATAAGCAGTTTTAATAATTAAGTCTAATTAAGTTGGTTCAAGTCAAATAAAAATCATTCACACACACATATATATATATATATATATATATATATATATATATATATATATATATATATATATTCTGTTTTTTTTTGTTGATATAACATAAAAAGTTTTGTTAAAATATATAAAAAATTATCGATAGACCATAAATATTTTTTTACAGAGCATAAAAATTTATCAATATAACATAAAAAAAATTTTACTACATAATTCAAAATTTTCATTTACTGCAATTGCTTTTTTTGTTATTTTTTATGCTAATTTTTTATTTTTAATCAAATAATTTTGTGTTGAGTTCTTAGAATATTTGATATGTTGTTAGTTGGATTTTAATATTTTGAATTTGTAATTCTTACAAAATTTATATGTTGATCATCACAAAATTTCAACGTTGTATGTCAAAATTTTTATGATTTGAACCAAAATTCCTATATCCAGTAGTTTTGTTAATATATATAGAAGAAGATGATAATAGTAATGATAGTGAACGAAGACGAGAAGGACAAGGAAGAGAAAAAAAATGAGAAAGAGAAAGAAGAGATGATGATACTGATGATGATAAAAGAGAACGAAAAATAGAAAAAAAAAACACATATGTATTTACATACGTATTTACATGACTATTTATCATTTTTAATATTTAGTTATATATATGTTAAAATATAAAATACAAACTAAAAATAAATTAAACTACATATATATTAATTTACAGATATTTAGTGAGTGTTTTTTTGTGCATATAGCATTTTTTATTTTTGCATAAGAAAACTTTAAGTTGAAACTATTGTTTGAGAATTAGAAGTTTTCAAGTGAAAAAAATAATGATTTACTCCTTACCTTCTTATTTTAGTACTTTACAAAAATTTTTGCGTTATAAAATTTAAGTTTAATTATCAAATAAGTTTCTATAATCTCAACAAATTTATAATAAAAATATTATATACACAAAAAATAATTACCAAATCAATTAACATATATTTCTATATAAATATATCTATTATTTATATATTTTTAATGTGTATTTTGTATTTTAAATTTTTAAATAGCATATATTTTACATAAATGACTATGTTTTGTATATATATTTTTCATTAGGTTCTTAAAATTAAAATTTTATAAATAAGTTCTTTTGATAGATAGATAAAATTTTTAATTAAATTATTATTAATTATTTTCTTTCAAAAAAGTATACCAATTATAAATCATTTGCTAATTAAATATTCCATAATTTATTAAAAACAATATCAAATATTTAAGAATATTTCATAATTCTTTTTAACAAAAAATAGTTAATAGTTAACAATAACTTAATTGAATTTTTTATCTGACATAAGCATTTAATTATAAATTGTTAAAGACTTAATTAAAATATTTGTAAAACTAAAAAATAGAGCTTATTTAAACCTAAAATTTAGTAAAAATACTATTTGCATAAAAAAATTAAGCACTATAAATCAGTTTCATATATTTGTATATTTACATGTTGTGTTGTTTTTTTTAATCAAAGATAGAAATTTAATTTATTGAATGAAAATTAAGAGTTTGGATCAACGATGGACTACCGTATAAGGAAAAAACTTTATGAATGAGAATTGTGCAGTTTTCGAAAACATCATCTTTTTTTTTTGTCCAATGCCTAGCCGAGTTGCTGCTTCCAAAATCCGTTGATGGCTTAGATCTTCTCTTTCAAAAATATGTTTGTTCCTTGCTATCCACAGTTGCTACATAAGGTAAGCTACGAAATGGGTCTTTTCCCTCCTTTTTCTACTTAGTTTCAAGTCTTTGATGAGCTTCAACCACTATTTTTGCATCTCTGCTGCATCTGAAGGATATCAGGTTCAACACGAGAAGAAGAAAAGGAGAAGAGAATATGCAGCGTGGAGAGAGAGAGAGAGATTCTAAATTGGTAAAGTGTGAGAGTTCAACTAAACAATGATTAACTCTAGCTACTTATAGCAAGAAAGTGCCAGCTGTCACACTATAAATTACACAAACTAAACTAACTAATTCTGTTAACAATCACAAAACTAATCACAAGCTAACTAACAACAATGCTAATAATCACAAACTAACAAACTATCAACATCATTAACCAATTCTGTTAATCACAATACTAGCCCTAACCAATTTTGTTTAGTTAGTTTACTCTGTTATGACCCCTACTGCTCAGCTTCTCTTCTAGTGTTCCAGTCTTGTTTCCTTTTATTTCTAACTTGATATTATAACCCCTGATGTTGATTTGTACTGCCTTTGCTATCACAGATTGAAAATGTGCATTTGGTTCTTTATCATGACTATTGCTGCCTACACCTTTTGAAGTTTCAGAATTCTCTGATTCTCCTTTGTGATCTCCTCTGCTGAGCTTGTTTGTGCCACTATCACCACTATACTTCTTCAAATCTTCAACCAGTAGTCTAGATCTGAACTCCAGAAACGTAGCACTTGATAATGACTTTGTCAACACATCAACTAGCTGGAAAGTTCCAGGGACATGACTCACTTGAATAATCTTCTTAGTGACATAATCGTGGACAAAATAAAGATCAGTCTCAAAATGTTTTGACTTTGAATATAGAATTAGATTTGCAGCCAACAATACAGCACTCAAATTATCACAATAAACTAATGGAGCTATTGAAAGTGTAGCTCCTATTTCAATCATAAAATTCTTTATCCAAAGTAGCTCAGCCACTAAGTCAGCCATAGCCCTGCACTCTGCTTCAGTACCGGACCAGGCAACAACACCTTGCTTCTTTGAACTCCACGAAATTAGATTACTCCCAAGAAAAACATAGAAGCTGCTAGCCGCTAGTGGATGTCCTATCATCTAGGTCTCCTCCCCAGTCAGAATCACTATAGGCTTTAACTTGCTGAACATTCATTTTGTACAAGTGTAGACCAAAACCGAGTGTCCCCTGCACATATCTTAGCACCCTTTTGATTAGCTTCCAGTCTTCATTTAACAGATTTTGCATAAACTATAAGACCTTACCTACACAATAAGCTAACTCCAGACGAGTGACAGTGAGATATTGTAAACTGCTCACCACTGATCTATAAAGTTTAGTGTCCTTGAATGTTGAACCTCCAAAGGAAGAAAACTTAATCGAGGAGGGTAGAGGTGTAGGACAAGGCTTGTAGTGCTCCATATCGAATTTCTTAAGCAGGTTATTGGCATATTTTTCTTGTGACAATACCAGATCACCACTAGCAGTCTTAGTAACCTGAACCCCAATAAAATAATGAAGTTCACCCATATATTTTAAAGCAAATTTGACATTTAGTTGTTGAATCACTAGGAAAATTACATCATCAGAGTCTCCAGTGATGATTATATCATCGACATATACCAGAACAAACAATGAAGAGCCATTTTTGAACCTGTTAAAGACAGAGACATCGGACTTCGTTGCATTGAACCCAAGGTGCTGTAGAGCTGTGGACAGCTTATAATACTAGGCTCTTGGTGCCTGCTTCGAACCATAAAGGGACTTGGTGAACTTACACATTAAACTGCCATCACCAACTTCATAACCCTTCAGCTACTTCATGTATATATCCTTAGCCAGGTCACCATGCAGAAATGCATTATTGACATCAAGCTATTTAATTTTCTAATTTATGGACAATGCCAATGTGAGCACAGATCGAATTGAAGTAGGTTTTATCACTGGACTGTACATTTCTATAAAATTAAAGTCTGGTCTCTGAGAGAAATCTTGAACCATGAAATGAGCCTTATACTTTTGTAAGCTACCATTCAAGTTATATTTAACCTGAAAGACCCATCTACTACCCAATGCTTCTCTGTCCTGAGGAAGGAGAACCCGTTTCCAAGTTTGGTTTTGCATGAGGGCATTGTATTCTGCATCTATTGTAGCCTTCCACTCAGGCATGGACAAGGAAGCTCAGACTGTCCTTGGTTCAACACTAATAAGGAAGGATCTGGGCTTAAGAACTCCACTTTTGCTTCTTGTGGTCATAGGATGAACATTTGAAATGAGTGGTGCTGGGATTGAGGGATCATCAGCAAAGGGAATCAGAATTTCAAGGTCTGAAATAGGAACAGGTATTGGTGTTGCAGATAGAGCCAAAAGGTGCTGTGGAAAGAAAATTATTACTGGTGAGGTTGTTGTTGTTGGAGGCTGGGTTTGAGAGAGGTGAGGTTGAAGAAGCTCTTGTTTGTACTTGTGACTAGGAGCTGGTGTTGGACACAATAGGGTTAAATGGAGGTGTGAGTATTGGAGTTAGAGTTTGGAGAGGGGATCTATTTGCAATGTTACAAGAATTGTGTGAGGGTTGAGCAAGGTTTAAGTTTAGTAAAGGAATGACTGGAGGTGAATAAGGATTAGAGGTTGAACTAGAATCAACTACCAAAGGAGGTGCATAACCAGTTTTGAAAGGGAAATACTGCTCATCAAATACCATATTACTAGTGATCACAACTTTATCTTGTGTAGTGAGGCACTTGTAACCTTTGTGTACTACACTGTAACCCAGAAAAGTTCATGGAGATGATCTGAATCCCAATTTGTGCCTATTGTATGGCTTCAAATGTGAAAAACACAAACACCCAAAAATTATTAGGCTTGTGTAACCAAACTCCTTTTCAAATAGCTTCTCAAATGGCGACTGACCTTGCAAAACCTGGGTTGGCAATCTGTTTATGAGATGCACTGCTGTCATAAAGGCATTTTCCCAATATTTAATTGGCATTCCAGCTCTTGCTAACATTGTTAAACCCTTCTCCACTATGTGCATGTGCTTTCTCTCGACACTGCCATTTCGCTGATGCTCATGCGGACAGGAACATCTATGTAGAATACCCTGCACTTGTAAATCCCTGGCTAAGCTCACATACTCAGCAACATTGTCAGACTAAAGCATCTTAATTTTAGAATTTAATTGTAACTCAACCATTTGTTGAAAATATTTAAAAATTGATTTGATTCGATATCGAGTTTTGATGAGATAGAACCAAGTGTATTTATTGCAAGCATCAATAAAGACAACAAAGTAAAAATGTTCATTTAAATCTGGAACAGGAGTAGGGCTCCAAATGTCTGTAGATACTAACTGCAGTGAAGCAGTGTACAAAGAATTTGAAGGGGGATAAGGAAGACTATAGGACTTTCCAATATAGAAGATGCACATGGGTTTTTATTCAAAGAAGAAACAATATTACAAGACTTTAAAATAGAAGAAACAACACTATTTGCGGCATGACCCAATCTGTATTGCGACAAATGAAACTGGTCAATAGTGGACACGATTGAAACAAAAGTAGCTGATTTATTTGATAGAGTGAAGTTGAGAAACTTGTACATTCCTCTTTCAACTTTTCCATGTATGGCAATTTCTTTAGTTCCCTGAGAGTTCACACAACAACCATTAGAGTGAAATTCAAAAAAGACACTGTTGTTACAACATAAGTTATACACACTAAGTAAATTCTTTGTGATATCAGGCACGTGTAGCAACTTATGCAACAAGAATTCTCTATTACTCAAATAAGCTTTAAAGTAAGAATTTCCAACAAGGTTGATGTACAAACTTGATCTGTTTCTCACAATTACTTAATCTGCACCTTCATACTTTTCTCTCTCAATCAGATTTTGCTTATCAGAAGTCATGTGGTGTATAGCACCCGAATCTGGATACCAACTCTGATCTTACAATGTTGTAGGTGTAGCCAATACATTGCTCATATTTGCTTGTGAACTTTGCAGATTTTTGTGAGTTTAAGCCTTCATATTGAGCTCTGGAACCTTCTGGCCTTTCATACCTATACCAGAAAGTCTTTGCAGTATGCCCTAGCTTATTACACACTTGACAAACAGGTCTGGTACCATTAGTCATCCTTGAACCACTGTAATGCTGCCTTTCACCAAATCTGGAGCCATCACCACTTTCAAACCTTGAGTCATACCTTGAATCATTATAGAACTAAGTTCTAAACCAGGAGCTGTTACCACCAAATTGTCCATTCTCTTCAAACCTGGAACTGTTTCCACCAAACTGTCCATTCTCGTTATAGAAATTTCGACCACCTTTGATGATCTTGCCACCACCTCTACTCCTGTAGTCTCCTCCGAAACTGCCTCTTATGTTATAGTTTTGAGAATATCCTGGTGCACTTTGTGCCACATTTGCTTGTATAAATGATTCTGGTTTTCTTATCCTTTCTAACATACTCTTATGAGTCAATAACAAAGCCTCTAATTCTCCCACTGAAATACTCACTAGTCTTGCCATAACTGAAGTAATTACAAATCTATATTCTTCAGTTAACCCATTCAACAAAGCATTAACATGATCACTTTCATGCATCGGTTCTCCTACTGAAGCTAGAGCATCAATTATTCCTTTTAAGGATAACACATACTCATTTACAAATCTTATGTTTCAGTTGCATTATTCTTAGCTCGAATGTGTGAAGAAAAATGATCATCTAATCTTTTTCAAATCTCATATGAATAGATATATCCTACTATTCAAGTCGTGAAGGGCTTGGTCATCAAAGCAAGCCAAGATTTGAGCAACGCATCTAGTCTCTTCCAAGCAGCAAATTCTGGTGTCACTTGTTCCGATCCGTCAAACCTAAGAAGAATTCCCTCTCCTGTGATATAATGAAGCAAATTGTAACAGTCAATCGTTGATTCGGCCTAGTCTTTTCACTGTAAGAAGTTGTCATCATCGAGTTTCTTAGAAATTGAGAAGAAGTGAAATTCTTTAGAGCTGTGCTTGATTGATTCACTAAGTTTTCAGCTTGTGTATCGTATTTGCCATTGAATTAAATAGAGAGAGCTTTGATACCATGAAGGATGTCAGGCTCAACACGAGAAGAAGAAAACGGAAAAAGAATATGCAGTGTGAAAAGAGAGTGAAAACAAAGAGAGAGAGAACTTCTTCTTCTTCTAAATTGGTAAAGTGAGATTTCAACTAAATAGTGATTAACTCTGGCTACTTATAGCAAGAGAGTGCCAGTTGTCACACTATAAATCACACAAACTAAACTAACTAATTTTTTTAACAATCACAAAACTAATCACAAGCTAACTAACAACAATGCTAACAATCACAAACTAACTAACTATCAGCATCATTAACTAATTCTGTTAACAACAACACTAGCACTAACCAAACTAACCAATTATGTTTAGTTAGTTTACTCTGTCAGCATCATCAGTCACAGTGAAGGTTATCATGCCGGAGTTCTACCACGTCATCATTGCTTGTGCGTAGCTCAATAAATAGTGCCATAGTTATTTCTCCTTATTGGCCAAATCTCAAACAAATTGAGGAAACTGCAGGTAACATCTCATGTAGTCTCCTTCTTATTGGTAACTGATTATGAAATACTCTCCATAGAAAAACTTTGATCTTTGCCTCTTTGGTGGGTATTTTAAGTCCCATAAGGAAGACCAATGTCTCTTCGACTTGCATTGTTTAAAGTAATTCTAACTGTAGATGGTGAAATTCGTGGGCAACCTTGTAACCCAAAGCAATAGTGTACGAACCCTTCTTCTCGAGTGATCGGGTAGGTCTGTCTTCCCATTCAATGATTTTTGTTTGTAAAATTGCATGTGCAATTTCTTGGATGAATTATGTTATCACTACTTGATGATTCCATTCTTTGTGATCTATCATTAGCTATTCAACCTATTTTACTTTTTGTGCATTGTTTGTGTGAATAATTGTGGCCAATGACGGATAATTTTCAATCCAAGCATCTATCAACACCTTCATTAAATTCCTTCTCCTTATCCTCCAAACAAGCCCTTTTTTAATCACTTTTCTTTCTTCTAGCAAACTCCTCCACCAAAAGGAGGTTATTACCTGATTTAGCCCTTAAAAAGTTTGAATATCTGAAGTATTTGTTTTTGTGTACTCTGTAAATTAAAGAATTAGGCTTGTTCAACAACCTAAAACCCTATTTTCTGAGCGTAGCCATATTGAATGCTCTGAGGTTCTTAAAATTTAAACCACCGAGGCTTTGGTCAACAAATAACAACTCATTTCACCCAGTGCATCTTTCTCTCCTATCCCCTCTATCCCTACCAAAACTGCATAATCATTTTATGGATTTCATCCATTAAAGTCTTTGGGAGCTTAAAACAACTCAATGTATAAATAGAAATAAGAATTGTTTCTAATGTTAAAGTTTCTTGGAAACTCTATCCTTAATATAGTTAAAAGTATTCTTCTTGGACTTGTGAACAATAAAGAGGAGACCCAAATATATGTCATGTTCCCTACATGGGGGACTTGTGAAACATTCACCAACTGATTCCTTATGTCTTCGGTGTGTTATTATAGCTAAAACACACTAATGACTTACTTAATGACTTGGTCACTAACGTTGTAATAGAAATGTAACACATTTACCAGATACTGGAAATCCTCTTTTATAGTTCTACTAAATAAAATTGAGTTCGCAAAGAATAGGTGACTAATAGCTGGGTATCTGTAATTAAGTCTCAAGCCAACAATTTCTTGTCCCTCTAAAAGTAGCTTATAAAAATACGCTCTAGGTTAAAAGTTGGCCAGAATAAATTGTCCTAGTTTTATAATACTACTGATATATAAAATACCAATTTTATGATATATATTATATAGTGTCTAACTTTTGCTTAATTTATTTTTTATAATAAATTTTAAATATTTAAAAATAATTTATTTTTATATTTTATAATAAAATATTAAATTTGATTTTTTATAAATTAGATATCACCTTTTAAATACCATAACAATCATTATATAAAATATCTAAATTATTCTTAAGTATAATTTTAGTTTAGGTTTTTTTGACATTTCACACGTACATATCTAACTAATAAATTGTATATTGTATCCAGTGGCGGATTGGCGGAGGCTTAAGGTGGTTATATGATCTCCCCCAAATTTTTTTAAAAAAATTAGTAGTAGTCAATAGTATTAAGTATTTTTTATATATGATGTTGATTAAAAAAAAAGATATATTACAGAATTTTGTAAATTAAAATTTAACTAAAATCTGCGATATGTATTGGACTATTTTTTATTGGCTCTTACTAATAAATAGCTCATTCTAATAATTAATAAAAACAATGCTATTATACTAACTCAGTAGCATATATTAGTAATTAAAATAGTCCATCTCCCAACAAAATTTCAATTGATATCTAATGATTAATTTCCTATTCCATCAAATTCAAACTATCACAGCAGGGTTGCGAGTGCACACTTTTCTCCCCTAGGGGCTCCCACTTACAACATTATAAACTTGATGTGGTTAAAGCTCCAAATTTAAAATTTGTCTATTTTTGTTGAATTGTGTCAAAAATTGACATAGACAGAAAAATCAAATATCTATCCTTTAATTGATAGATTAATTCGTTTTATTTTTAATTTTTTCTGTGACAGCAGCAACAATTGAATGGGTTTTTTCTACTATAAAAATTATTAAAATAAAGCTTTAAAATACGATGGAAGATGAATTTTTAGCAGATTATATAATTGTATATATTGCAAAGGAGATTGCTTCAAAATTTACTTCATAGATGATAATTGATGATTTTAGTTCCATAAAACATCGTCGAGCAAATTTAAAAAATACAAAAATCTTAAAGTATGTAGTTAAATATTGACTTTTATATAATATAATTATTCTTTTGATATATATGCTATGAATTATATTTTAATAATTTTTGTTATATTATATTTTAATTTATTTTATATTTAATTGGTGCCTCTTATGAAATTTCTGATGCGCCACTGATTGTACCAGTACATTGTATTTTTCTTTTTGTAAGGAGGAAGGAAATGGAGATGGGACACAAAGAGTTTCCTTTGACAAAAATAGGGTGAGAAAGAAGAGTTTAGGCTCGAGGACGGGGATCGGGAATCAAAGAGGAATCCCTTGCCCCTGCCCAAGTGACATCCTATAAGGTAAATTGCTCCCAGAGACTGGAGAGAAGTGTTTCACTGAATAATAATACCATATACTATTGATTAATTAATTAGAAAGGGAGAGACTCTTGAATATAAGAGGAGCTCAAAACAAAAAGAAAGGAGTGACTAAGTTGTTGTTGTAACCGAATAACAACACTAAAAATAGAAGAATAGATTCGTTACAAATTGGTAATATACCCAGAATATTCCATCTACAAAGCTCACAACAATATACTTACTCTAATAGAGTGGCAAAGATGAATAACTCGGAGGAAACACAGAGATATAGAAAAACTGATTCATTAAACACGACCTGGCAAAAACTTCTAAGAATTTACAATTTTCCTTTCGATAAACAGAAGCATAAGCCATTTGTATTATGAAGATCACATTTATGATATTTACGTTCTTAGTACTCTGCTATTGATGGGTATAAGGAACTGTCTGTAACTACCTCATGCCCAAAAAAACATAACAAAAATGCTCTAAGAATTACAGAAGAATTTCTAACCCGTGATCACTCTAAAAGGCTGTTAATTGGGAAGATAATTTATGAATACATGTTCAAATTTGGTGAAGGTACCACACTGATTTGGTAAAGTAAATTGCTCTTAGAGAGAAGAAGAAGGTTTCATTGAGTAACACCTCATATTATTGATTCGTTCAACTAACTACAAATAGAGAGTCACCTTTAATATAAGAGGTGCTCAAAACAGAAAGAGAGGAGTAACTAGAACAGTTATTGTAACAAAAAAATTACAAGTCTAAAATGAGAACAACAAGCAATTATACTTCGTTACTTTCTACTACGACAACAAGTACTCCGTTGTTATGGAGATTGGAATCTCCTTCAAAGATTATTGTCAAATGTTCTTCTCTGGTTGCATGTTCTCAAATTGACTCTATTTCATGATCATGCTCTGATATTTGCTCCATCTCAATTTCCTTATCCTCTTCGGTAACGTCTGGCCCTGGGCTAGTTGCCGAATTTGGCTCACCATTTGCTTCTTCAAAGTTTGATTCTAGACCTTCAACCAATATTTGCTCCATCATTGTTTCTTCTTCTTCTTCTTCGTCATCTGGAAATTCATTATCGTGCACAAACTTGTAATAATAAACTAAAAAACCGAGAAGAAACACAATATTGAGTATTGCTAACATGAGAAAATATCTGTCCAAATGGCGGCTGGCGGTGTTTGATTCATAAAGCCACCTGTCGAAAATCAAGAACCATGGTATGCTCAAGAGTTTTCCTATACCATTCACCAGATTACTGAATGGCTCAGCAAAGTTCCTCACAGATTCCGATGCATAGTTCTCGAATAACTTGGATAGACCATCTTCAACAAGCGCTTCCGCCATTCCTAACAACAGAAATTGTGGAATCAAGGCCTTTGTAGTCATAATTCCTGTCGAATACAGTATATGTCTTTCCACTCTCCATGCGAAGACACAACAAATCGCAGCAAGAAACATTCCAATACCAATCTTCACGGTAGTTGAATCTATTATTTTTCTCTTGGCTCCAAATTTGATGATGATCTTGTTGATCTTCTTAGCCACATTAGCTTTTTCCACTAGCCGGAAAAACATTGGTATTACCATGTCAGTCATGGTGGTCTCGAGTAAGAAGAGAGATGAAATGTCAATATGCATGACACTTTTCAAACTGCTCGCTTGTGAAACAAAAAAACTGTTCCCAGAAGCCGCAACAAAACTGTAAGGGAATAAGCAAAACCCCCAACAGAGCAACAAAACAGTGCTCTTGGCTTCTCTCACTTGCTTAACTGTGCACAGCTCCCCTTTCGTCTCTTGCATATGGGGACTGACATCATGATTTTCAGTTTGTTTCTTGTCAATTATAGCTGCTTTTTCCAACCATCCAAACCCCCAAGGTACTCGCGGTAACAACCTTACAACCCCACCCTGGCCATGGTTATCCTCATAGAGATGTCCCTGCTTATAATTCTTCCAGTAGTATCCACGTTCTGAGGTTAAATATTCCAAAGTCCTTTTCCTATAAGCTGCTTTGCACACTCTACAAAACTTGCCAACATTGCTTTTTTCCACAAGCAAATCTTCATGTTTGTACCATGCATATCCAAAGTAGAACAACATATAGCTCCCTACCATGAATAGTGACACAAATATGATGCCGTGCCACGAATAATTATCATCAACAACTTCAGAGAAAATAATGACTGCGACAAACGAAAATAAAAATACAGAGATCTTCCACAGTGAAAAGGTATGGTCTTGCCTTGCATTGTTGTTTGTGCATTGTTGTCCTAATTCTTCTTTTTTAGCTCTCGCTATCTCCTCCAATTGAGAGTCAAAAAAATCTTTGCACAAACATCTACCGGCGACGTTTCCCATTGTAATAAGAACAATTGCTACATAGACCATATAATATTCGAAGTATTCACGATCTGAAATTGAAGATATCCAGAACAACATTGAACCCTGCAAAAACAATGTAGATAATAGATACCAACAAATTGGATATATAAATACAAGAGTACTAGGAGGCCAACAAATTTTGTGATTTGTAGCTATCAATTAATCATTACTAATATTTTTAATGTAAGAGATTAAGTCCAATGATGTGAAATTTACTTATTTTTCTTTTACTGGTTACCTTTGTTCATTGTGTAAATATCTAAGTGATTTAATCGGTTCATTTGAAGATAATTAAAATCTAAGAGATATTTCCTATAAATCTTTTGTTTTAGAAACTATAAAGTAACCTTCAAAAAACAGTTCTTATTCAGTTATTTCAATTATATAAAAGGAATAAGTTATAAAATTACATTTTCAGAATCTGAGGAGGAAAAAAATAGAGACTATCTTAATTATAACTTATCATATGATATGATCACCAGTTTTGTACAATTATTATATGAAAATTTAATTACTGTTTACATAGTCTAACTTTAAATGTAATTTCAATATCCTTATCTTCTTTAATTTATTTGAATAATAGTTTAAAGAGCTAATTTATAAGGAAAACTCACTAAAAATTAAACGATATTAAACTATTATTTATTTTATAATATACCGTATTTAGTTTGATATACATGTGGGGAACTAAATTAGTAAATAGTACTAATATTTTTACTCGTAATAATATTACGGGAATATAAATATTTTAAAACTATGTCAGTTTTGTCAAGACATTATAGATTATGGCACAAAAAATTTATAAAATCAAATTATTTTTATAAAAAGGTTGTAGGAGACAAAAATTTTCATCGGTTAAGAAGACCAGACTCTCTATAGATAAAAAGATGAAATAATAAGATTTTTAGTTATTACTTTTATGTGAAAAAGCTTAATTTTTTATTAAAAATTAATTTTAACATTCATTATATGAAATTTAAAAGAATTTAATGTGTATACTTTTATATTTGATTAGGTATTAAGACTATTGCACAAATAGAAATAATTAATTTTTATGTTTACTATTTAAAAGTAATATTTTTTTTCTCTCTATGTATATAAAAGTATAATTAGATATTAGCATAAAAAAATTATATTAATAGTTAAAAATTAACTCAAAATTAAATTTTTTTTAAACAATTGAATCTTGATTCTAACTTTTAATCACAACATTAGTATTCTCTCTAAATTATATGTAATAAATATTTAAAGGAACAAATGTAAAAATATAGATTAGAAAGATAAACAGTAAATATTTAAAATTAAATAAAAAATATGTATATAATAACAATAATATATTTAATTGAATTATATTATTTTGTTAATTTTATTTTTTGTAAAACAGAAAAGTAGAGAAAATTAGAAAATGAGAGAAAAGAGAGAAAAAGATAAATAAGAAGAATGAGAGAGGAAATTTGTTAATTTTGGAAAGAAAAAATTTATTTTAATTGTAATAAAAAATATCTACGGACACATTCTGGTTTGTCAAATTACTAATATAAAATATAAATTATAAATTATATTTAGAGTGAAAATGGTAGAAAGAAATAGAAAAATGGAGAGAGGTAGATAAGAGAATATAGAAAATGAGTTTATTAAGTTTAGAGGAAAATATTTTCTCTCAATTTTAATGAGTGTCATGTGATACATTTTGGTTATTAAATTAGTTAGTAATATATAATATATATAATATAGTTATATTTTAATTTTAATTTTAATTTTATTTAAATACAATTAGAGAATATCATGTTACACATTTTAATACTCAAATTTGTAATTAGTCATTGATAATAATATATAAGAAAGATATAGTGGGTGAAGGAATAAGAGAGAGATAGAGAGAGGGAGAGGGAGGAGAGAAGAACTTTTTAATTTTAGAGAAAAAGATTTAATTTCAATTGTAATGAGGAAATGATATATGACATATTTTGATTATAAAATTAGTAATATGTAATAGATAATAAATATAAATAATCAATTTATCTTTGTAATAAAAAATTCTAAAATTTTTTCTTATTTTATGTATTTTTAGCTTAAACTTCTAACTTTATTTCTTACAAAATAAACACACTTTTTTACACAGAAGGATTTTACGATGTTTCAATGCATGTTCTACAAAGTTACTGCTACGACAAACAGGAGATTCATATATTTTTCATAGAATAAATATTTGAGGAATTTGAAATTTTGGTTTTTTTAATATAATTTTTCAGTGTTTAATGTGTTAACTTAGCTTGTGTTTTCACTTGTTAGCTAAATCTTTAACGAAAAATATTTACGAATTAAAATTTTTTATTAATATTTATCAACATTTTAGATTAATAATTCATTTTTATGTTATTAAAATTTACGGTTTAAAATTTAATATAAAAATATTTTTATTAATTAAATATTGACTAAAAATATAAATTTTGTTAATTGTGTCATATTTAATTAAAAAATAATGTTAAAGAGTCAATACTTTTCGGTCAACATCACTAAACTTAAAATTTTTTATTTTATTTTAAATTTTCGATTTCAAATAATAAATCCTTTAACTTTAAACTCTAAAATATAAATCTTGCAAAATAATGACTAATATTAGTTTAACTATCAGTTTAGTTCGCTCTATTTTGTCTTAATTGAAATAGTAATACGAATATAATAGTAATTAACTACCATGGCGGAGGCACTTGCACAAAAAGTTATTGCAATGAAATTGCCGGTGTAGGCTTCTGAGATTAGATGAGCAATAACAACAAATAGACATGACAAGCCATCTTGCATATTTCTAATTATAACACTATCCCTTTCACTATTCATCAGTGACTCTGTGAGATAGTCCATCATCGTAGAATTCAGCCAATTTTCCATGAAGTTGTAGCTTATTAACAAACCTGAAACGTAAAATTACCCAATTGATGGGGAGAGAGACAGAACAATCAAGTAAATTTCACGTTTTTCCAAGTTCGAAGACTAAATTAGATGTTTTAAATAAAATTTTAGGAATAAAATCCACTTATATGAGTAATATTTCAAAGACCAATTAAAGACTTATTTAAAAGAAAGTAGAGATGTTAAAAAGAATACCTAACATGAAAAATGGAGCTGGTTGTGGCTTCAGTAACTTGTGAAACTTCATCATCACCGAAATTAGATAGAGAGGTGAAGTGGTGAACCGTGTCGGAATTAATTGCTCCGATATTATATGAAGATTCTCGGTAGCTCTCGCATTCTTACTGGTTACTTCCCCTTCTCATAAATACCAATAGAAAAAGATGAATTAAGGTGCTCAATAATTCTCGCGTTGTTAGGTGGTTCCAACAGTTACAATTTATCACTAGAGTACCTAAGCATTTTCCCCTTATTAGTAATAACTTCCAGGTCGTCCTTTTGACCACAACGAGCAGGGGCATGTGAAACGTGCTATTTTATGTTCAAAATATATTAGATGTATACTAAAATCAACACTAAAATTAATTATTAATATAAAATATATGTTATAATATAAAATATATATTAAAATTAAATTAAATAACATATATTTATACATAAATATATTATGATAAATTTTAATATATACATGACAATTTTATTTATGTTTATTAAGATACCTAGCGAGTTGAGCTACTACTACTAAGCTACCAAACAAGGTAAAAATGTGTATCATTAACTCGGAGAGGGACATATGCAGTAGTAAATTGATAAGTGTAATGCTATGGTGATGATGCCATTTTTCTCCTGTCATGCCATGAAACTCGTTGCCACAGCTATGGGAGTGACACGTTTTTTTTTCTCTTTGCAGGATAGTCAGGTATTGCATCAGACGAGTCAGGTTTGGAGTTAGGTTCGATTGCTCTAGACCTACCGTGTCTTAGATGACGTCATGTGCTTAGTTCAGATTTTTTTTCTTTGGTCTTTGGATCCTAACACAGAGAGGCTCCTTTCTTTTCTCTATGAGTTCCATATAACATCTTCCTAATCATAGTTAGGATTAGAATCCAAATACACCTTTTAACAAGGCATATATGTACCACTAGTCCGCTAGTATCTTCCCCACTAATACAATTAAAATTTAAAATTTAAAATTGTCCATTAATATCGTGAAATGTCCTCCCTCTCTTAGCGTGTTTTCTTTTTTTTTTTTTTTTTTTTTTTCATCCGGCATTCGGGTGTTAATAATATTAGAAAAAATATTGAGTATAGAAAGAATATCTGCTAATTTTTTACAACAATAATTAATTATTATTTTTTAAATACAATTAGTAATGTATTGATTTGCATTAATTATAATTTTAAAATATTAGGATTTGTAAATTATTGCTATGTGAAGCTTATGAAAGTGTCACATAACTCTAAATCTCTCATCCTTCTTCGATAATCTCTATATCCTGATCTTCTCTCATCACCGGAATATCGCAATCGACGCTGACCGCCCCTTTCTCCTGATCCCATTTTGTGACACTACCATTTCTGTGAAAGAGAAACTCATCCTACAAGCATAGCCACCTGCATCGTCGCGTCATCGTCTCACCACCAAACCATCTGCCTGTATCACCAAAGACACCTCTATTAACAGACACATCCAATACAAAAAAGACATATCCATAACCACAAAAAACACCACCGTTAGAAGACACATTCTTAGGTAAACACATCCAAAAAAACATCTCTAAAAAAGGAACGGTCGTTAAAAGTCACGACAACGGAGAAGGAAGAACTTGCACGACGCGTCTTGGAGGCAGTAATAGGTGTGGCTGTGCTGACGTGTTGGTGTGCGGCGCAGCGATGGACCACTGGGGATGATTTGTGGGGTGGGTAACGTTGTCTTCAATGGAGAGGAGTCGCGGCTGATGGCTTCGTCGTCTTCCTTGCGTGGTGACTTGGGTTGTCGTTGCCAGCGTCTCGTAGCGTATGGATGCTCGGGTCGAGGTTATCGGTGTGGTTGTGCGGAGGTTGACGGCACGCGGGGCTCTCTTCAGTGATGGTTCTGGTTGTCGTCTCTGGTGTCTTGTCGCAGGTGGACGCTTGTCGGCACCGGTAGGGGCGGTGGCGCATCTATCTAGGGTTGTGGGAATGTGAGTGAGATGAGAGAGGAGAGGGAGAGGGGGGGTTGTAGCATAGCTGCTTAGGTTAGGGTTAAGTTGGGATGATTTGTTTATGTTAGTGGGTTTTGGGTCCAATCCAATAAGAGTTGGCAAAAGTTGGCAGATTCTATGTTAGTTACCTAGTAGGATTCTTTTTTGTTGTCCAATGGCCTAATTGTACACGTTTCATTTATGTTAGCAATGAGATGCATCCTATTCACGGATACCCAATCCGATACAATCCAGTTAGGTAAGATTGTTAATCTGATTCGCAGCGAGTAGAGTAGGCTGCGGATAGGATTCTTTTGTAGATCGGGTAGGGTGGTGCGGGTTGAGTCTCAACTCTACCCGATCATCAATTCACACCCTATATATGTATATGTTATATAATTATATGAAAATATATTTTAAATAGATGTTAAATCAAAGTCCTCTTACTAATTCACTACAAGAAAAAGTAATATTTGTAACAAAAAAAATTATTACAAAAAATCTAAATTTTGAAACAAAAGATATTTCAGTATTTGTATCAAAAAAAGGGTTGTTGCAGTATGTCCCGTTACAAAAAAATTTTGTAACAAAAAATGAAATTGTTACAATACAAAGTAATATTTTGTAACAATTTTTTTTTAATACAAAAATTAAAATTTGTTACAAAAGTGATAACAATGTTTGTCATTTAAAATATTTTTCGTAACAATTTAAATTTTTGTGTCATAATATTTTGTTACAAAATATTAGTTATTTTGTAACATTTTTTATTATTTTAGTTACAAAAATAGAAAGTTCATTTTAAAGTATTTAATTAAATAAATGATATATATATATATATATATCAATTAATTTTCTAAACACACTAACTTAACACTTATATAATATGTAATCATATAGATAATTAAAATATCTTACCTATCATTAAGATTCTTTTACAATAAAATAAGTTCACAAATTTAACTAAATACAATTTTTTTTCTAACATAAAATTGTATCATATCGAATTTATAATTTCTGACACTTCTAACAAATTTCAGTCAATATAAAATCTAGCATGTTGGCATCAATTTTTGTAACCACTACAAAAAAAAGGCCTATGGTCACGGTAACCATAGAAAAAAGGGTGACTATAGATCTATGGTCACGGTTTTGGACCTATGGTCACTTCTCTCGTAGCCATAGGTCTATGGTCACGATTTTTTTATCTATGGTCACGATTTCTATGGTCACGGTTTCAATTTTTAAATTCTGACACTTTAGGCCACGCTTTTTCACCATGACCATAGGTTAATCTATGGTCACGCGTAAAAACTGTGACCATAGCCTTATCTATGGTCACAGTTAGCCTCTATGGTCACCCCTCCTTAAAACCGTGACCATAGCCTCTATGGTCACCCTTCTCTAAAACCGTGATCATACCCTTATCTATGGTCACAGTTTTGGCCGTGACCATAGCCTCTATGGTCACCCCTCCTTAAAACCGTGACCATAGCCTTATCTATGGTCATGATTTTTTGCCGTGATCATAGCCTCTATGATTACCCCGCCTTAAAACTGTGACCATAGTCTTTACGGTTTTCACCGTGGCCATAGCTTATCTATGGTCACGGTTTTTTACCGTAACCATAGCCTTATCTATGGTAACGGTTTTCACCGTGGCTATAGCTTATTTTACCGTGACCATAGCCTGTTTTGTTTTATGAAATTTAATTTTTTTTAAAGCATAATCACATCCCAAAATGATATTAAACACAAATAAATCTAAGAATAAGAAATTCAATAAATCTAAATGATAAAAGTTTTATTAAAAACTAGATATCCATTACAACACTAATAAAAATAGGGAGTAATTTATCAATTACATGTAATATTGGATAAAGTCTCTAATCAAAAAGTAAAGAACACATTAAAATAATACATTTAGATAACAGAAATCATTATAAGACCCATCCCATCTTATATTTGCTTAGAATATATTTTCTTCACATCATGTCCTCCTGCTAGCAAAAGAAATAAACATGTTAATAATAAATATGGAGCACAAGTTTAATAAGTCAATCAACATTAAAATTTCAACCACTAAACAACAAAGAGCTTTTGCTAAGATTTTGAGCCACATAAAAAGGATATACTAAGTATAATAAGAACTAGTGCTTCTGCTAATAATTTTATATGGATTTAAACTTTGATTGGATTAATGTTAATTTTTTTTTTATTTTGGCTTGGCTTGCAAGGTAGTTTTCCTAGGATAATTATTATGAGTAGCTAAGAAGCACTTGTCTCTAACATCCACTCTCTAATCATCATTACATTTAATTTTATTCATTCAAAACTTAAGGCTATATGGCCACTTTGATTTGCACAAATTTCCATCACGTATGCTCATAGGAACTTGATTTTAGGCAAGCTTCAACTCAATGCAAACTAATATTATACAACTATTAATAGAAGTGGCAGTAATTAAATAGTATGTAGCATATATAATTAACAAGCTAAGGTGGCATTATTGATTAATTAAAATTGTAAAATGAAGTTTATTGTTTTTCAGTAAAAGGAGGCAGAAAGTGTTCTAAGTCTAACATAAGAATCATAAAAAGCTCATGCTAAATTTTGCAAACTGAGAACAAAAGAATCAGAATTTTAGTGGGATGAAATAGAATGAATCAATTTCATTATGAACCATTCCATTACAAAATTTAACCATTCAAACCGTAATAGCCGTAACCTTAGTTTGGACTCATTTTATATTTCTATTCCTTTTCAAATTGTCAATCACAGCATAGCCCAATGAAGCATACATTGAAGGTGAAATTTATAAGACCAAAAATAAAATTTAGCCATGCACTCTCTAATCTTTTACTGCCAATCATAGTAAAAGAATTCACACACTTAGTCCTCATTAAGTCATTAAAAGTTCAAAGTTCAAAGCACATGCATCATTAAAACAACCTGGCAATATGCTTTAAGTTGTAAATTTAATTTAATTTCTTTCTAATTTAATTTAACTCACCTATATCAAAATTTTCTCTGCTTCTGCAGCTGCTTTTGGGTTAAGTGGTAGGCTCAGTACTGGAGCTAGCACACTATGTAGAACAAATGGACTAGAAAAAGAAGAGCAGGTCATCAAAAAGTGAGGAAGCTGGAAAACTTTTGCACACAATATAAAAATAGCATGTTCAATGCTCAAAGAAAATTGCTTGAAATTCATGCAAAACATAATATTATCATGAACATGCAGAAGAAGGATGTCAATCAACCACAACAAGAATTGTAATAATTAGCGTCAACAGGAAATCTCAGAGGAAAGAGGGCTCTTCTATAGTTTACACTACATATAAAGAAACCTGTTGCATAATATTTACATCTCCGCTTCCCCCCTCATATTTAGAACCTGTAGTCAGCATTGGGAAATTTGTCACTAGCCTCCCATTCAGTTTAGTTCAGTATTTAGTAGTTTGATTTAATTCAGTCTTCTACAACTATTTACATTATTCAGAATGGGGTGTTTGAAACAATTTTCTGAAGTATAATCTTTATTTTTTTACTTCATGGAACCTTACTACAATTTTCTAAAGTATAAAGCTCCAGCCATCCAGTGTATAAAGCTATGAAAGGAAGTCAACATAAATATGAACTTCTGAAATAGTATTAACTTTGATTTTAATTTGACATTCAGCATAACAAATGAAGCACCTGCCCCATGGCGCAAGTTCAGGTGATGCCAATCCAACACAGAGTGACAGAGAGAGCCAACAAATTTTACTTCTACCAACAAATTCTGCTCATTAATCATTTTTAACAACAAACTCAACTATAATTTTTCAATCCAAAGCAGCAAACAATATTGAAAAAGAAAGAATTTACAGACTGAAATTAACTTAGCTTGTATATATGTGCAGTATTTAACTTAAGAAACTAAACATGGCATACTTGAACATACAAAATCGTTCAACAAAATTTAGAGATTGTGTCAATTAAATAAATAAACTTTGCGTATTGAATTTGGATTGCAATAGAATATTAATTTTCAGTCACTTCACTTAATCAAAGTTTCATGCACGAAATCTACTTCATGTGTAATTGTGTACTAACGATTTACATCAACGAAATTGAAAAAAAAACTACTCAGTGATATGTTCAACATCAAATTTAATTTACAGCAACAAATTCTACTTCTACCAACAAATTATGCTCATTGATCATTTTTAACAACAAACTCAACTATAATTTTTCAATCCAAATCATTATTAATTCATGTACATGAAAAATAGGAGCCACATCTTTGAAGGCAATAATTTCAACAAAATCAATAATAAAATAGCTAAATGATAACAAAATCAATAACTCTTGTCTTATTGTCAAAATTGGACCACCAAATTTTTCCATTCTCAGAACTTAAATCCAAAACCACTGTTAAGTGACTAAAGTATTCAGTACTTTGACGAATCTGATATTAATTGTAGAACTCCATTTTATTGTAGGATCTAAGATGTGATAAGTATGCAATGAACAAGAAGCAAAATAGTAAAAAGTTAGCAACCTGCCTTGAAGACTACAGAGGTTGGCAATGTCAGTGAGGTGAGTCAAGGAGGAAATGGCGGAAGGAAGTTCTTCCAGAGAGACCCTTTCCTTGAAGACGCAGCAACGGCGAGCTCGAGAAATGACAGGTATGAACGGCGGCGACGACAACCCCCTTTCTCTCGCTCAATCGGGTTCTGTCTCATCACTCCTCTTCCTCTCGCGTACAGTGGCAGTAGCATCGACCAAGGTTCGGTGGTGGAGACACCCAAAACGGCGGTGAAACGCGGCGGCTATGAAAGCTATGCGACGGTGGTAGGGCGCGGCGTAGGCGGCGGGACAGCTCCATCGCGACCTCTGTCTCCCTCTCGACTCCTCCACTGCGAGCCTCTCCCTTCTCTCGTGCAATGATGGCAACGGCGACGGCGGCGAGGTCTCAACCGGCGCCATTCCTTCCTCCTCCCTCTCTTCCTTTCTCCCTCATCCCCTTCAAGCTTCCCCTGTTTCTCGTTTCTTCCCTTTCTTTTCTTCTATATATGTGCATTCGTAGGTTTAGGGCACGAATTGGGAAATTTGGGGATATTAGGGTTTTTATTAGAAATTTTAGGATTAGAGAAAAATATACGCGAGTAATATAACAATTTTACAAAATATTTGGGATAAAATAACAATTCAGAAATTAAATATAATACTATAAAGATTGCTTTTAAAATGCACAAAATTTTATTTATCAATATATTAATGAGTTTAAATAATTACTTTTAATTTAAATTATAAAGTAAACATACTAATCACATTTTATAAAATATGGTTTAAATCCTAATATCAATTATCTAAATTAAATCATGTAACCTTTTATTATTTTTCCGTCACCAGAACTTTAATTTCAATTTATATGAAATAACTAATTATAATAAAAGTTGTACAAAAAGATTAACTGACTTAAACTTAAAGTATTTACAAAAATCCATTTCCTAATAAGTTAATCTCTAAGAACTTAATTTAATAAAATAATTGTAATTTAATCACAATACAAATTTTTTAAATTAAATTATATAATACTTCTATTACTGAATTTTAGTTTCAAATTATATAAAATAATCAATTATAAAAATAACACAAGAATTGTAATTAACTTAACTCAAAATATTTAATAAAACTAATCTAATTATTCTTAATTAATCAATTTATAAAAATAAAGAGTTCATATTAATAAAATAAGTCATAACTTTTTCATAATAAAAATTACCTAAATTAGATTGTACAATTCTTTCTTATTTTTCAATTACGAAAATTACACAAAATATTCCAATATAATAAAATTACCTAAGAATATTAATTTGTTCAAAATGAATTTATCTCCGAATCTATTTAATTATCTCTAATAAAATAATTTCTAAAATTATAAAGTTTAAACATAATAAAATAAAGTCACAATCTATCTCAGAACTTTGATTTATTTACTTTTCAGTAAAGACAACTTTCTGAGCAATGAGGACACGACGGGTGACAAGAGATGAGCACGATGACCCACGACGTGTGACGAACGACGCAGAGAAGCTTGTGATTCGTGAGTGTACAGAGGGGTTGGACAACCTCCTAAAACCGTGATCATAGATACTTTTAGGTCACTCTCCAAAACCGTGACCATAAACCCTTTTAGGTCACCCTTTCGTAAAACCGTGACCATAGACTCTTTTAGGTCACCCCTTAAAACCGTGACCATAGACTATTTTAGGTTACCCCTCAAACCGTGACCATAGACCCCTTTAGGTCACCCCTCAAAACCGTGATCATAGACCCTTTTAGGTCACCCTTCTGAAAAATCGTGACCATAGACTCTTTTTTGTCATTGTAAAAAACCGTGACCATAGACCCCTTTAGGCCACCCCCTAAAACTGTGACCATAGACCCTTTTAGGTCACCTCCCAAAACCGTGACCATAGACCCCTTTAGGTCACCCTCCAAAACCGTGACCATAGACTCTTTTAGGTCACTCTTCCGAAAAATCGTGACCATAGACCCTTTTTGGTCACTGTAAAAAACCGTGACCATAGACACCTTTAGGTCACCCCTAAAACCGTGACTAGGGGTGCACAGACCCGGCCCGACCCGAAGGTCCGGCCCGGTCCTGAACACTTTAGGGACTAATTTGGTGTGATTTCATCGGGTTTAGGGTCGGGTAAGGGTCTCAAAAATAGACCCGGTCATTATTTCGGGTCGGGTCCGGGCCATAGCTCGGGTCACCCGAAGTCGGCCCGATGGCCCGGTCATCATACACAATTAATATTTTGTATTATTAGTGATGGATCATGACTATTCTTATGTGGAATTTAAGTATTGTAAACCTTAATATTTTGTGTTATTAGCCATTATAAGACTATAAGTTAATGTTTTATGTTTAGAATGCATAAGACTTTACACTAATGCATAATATTATGTTATTTGTATTGATATAAATATTTGGTATTATTAGACAATATTAGTATTGATTGTGGTTTTGCTTTAGTATTGATTGTGGTTATGCTTTAATTTTAAAGAAGGGTTGGTTCTTGTTATATTTTTCTAAGTGAATTTTACCATGTTAAATAATGGTTGGAGTCTTAGAAATTTGGATATTTTTACATGCTAGCTTACAAGAAGGTATCAACGTAATGTAATGTTAACGGTCCGGTTTTCACCCGGTATAATTGTGGCCCGAAAGTGTATTGGTTTCATCGGGTCTAGGGTCGGGTTCCGGTCTAACAAATAGACCCGCTGTATATTTCGAGTCGGGTCTGGGTCACATCAAACCCGGCTTCACCCGACTCATGTGCACCCCTAACCGTGACCATAGACCCTTTTAGGCCACTCCCAAAACCGTGACCATAGGCCCTTTTAGGTCACCCCCTAAAACCGTGACCATAGACCCTTTTTTGTCACTCTTTTTTGAAAAACCGTGACCATAGCCCCTTTTTGGTCATTTTAAAAAACCGTGACCATAGACCCTTTTAGGTTACCTCCAAAACCGTGACCATAGACCCCTTTAAGTCACCCTCTAAAACCGTGACCATAGACTCTTTTTGGTCACTGTAAAAAACCGTGACCATAGACCCCTTTAAGTCACCCCTCAAAATCATGACCATAGACCCCTTTAGGCCACCCTTTTTTAAAAAATCGTGACCATAGGTACTCTATGGTCACCCTTTCCAAAAAAACCGTGACCATAGCTTTTTTTTTGTCACCCTAAAAAATCGTGACTATAGAGGGTCTATGGTCACGATTTTTTACCGTGACCAAAAAAACCGTGGCCATAAACCCAAAATGTTGTAGTGAACCCTGCAAATATGAACAATGAAAACCAATTAAAAAACAACACACAACACTATCTTTATCAGAGTAAAAATTAAGTTAGCTAGAAATTACAAGTTAAAATTAACTAATTTTTTAAGAATCTATTCTCAAAGTTCAAAGTTAGCCAATCAAGAATGCAAATTATCAAGAATTGACAATTTAATTATAAACCCGGACTAATTAATCATAATTCAATCACAACTTAGTGAACAAATTCATTAAATTTACATAAGTATCTATTGTCAAACAATCACTATAAAACACAATTTTTACCAAAATTCTCATAATAAATATACTTGACTTTTTTTTATGTTTTTACACTCATAAAGTTTCATAATAAGGTTTATGTCAAAACACAAGATAAGATCATTACAATAATTATCCTAATGAAAATCCAAACCTGAAAAGAGAAAGTTTCAAAGCAGCATACTATCAAAATTTAACAAAGCAGTGAAGCACGTGAACAAGTTTATGTTATTGCAGAAGTAATGGAGATGCAAAGAGTTTGGAAATAGAGAAGTATAGCAAAAATGAAAAAATAAAACTGAATTAACTAAAATTGACAATGAGTAAAGAATGCTAACTGATTACAATGAGTATTAGGCTTATATAGAGGGAGACTATTGATAATAAAGCTAAAGGCTCCCTAAACAACTTATAACAAACTGAATAACAACTTGACAGCTAAGCCACACTATCTTGAGCTTTCTTGAACTCTTATTGCTCCTGTTTTTCATCACTAGCTTTAACAGTATCATCAATAAAATTATTTTAGAATCATTAAAATCAACTATCAACAGTTATTCCAATTTCATAAAAATTATAGAAACAAAAAACTTAACAATAGAAACTGCAACAACGTTATTCTGTCCGAGTTCAGATTTAAAAAAAAATTAGCACCATAGCACCATCAATAACTCAGAAAGGATAGTGACCTTAACAAGCCCATCAAGAAATAAAAAATTATATACTTAGCGAATTAAAAAGCTTTTTTGGTCTATGACATCCAAAAATTAACAACAAAATCAATTTTATTTGCATTGAATAGCTTCAGCCAAAACAGAATTAATATTTTTCTATTTGAATCAATGACCATAAAACAAAGCAGTAATCAAAACAGAAAATGAATTTCCAGCAGGAGAATCGGTGGCCGAAATAGAAAATGTACTTCTAGCCAGAGAACCAGAGACCAAAATAGGCAGTATTATACCAAATCAATATTCAAATCAAAACAGAAACCAAATCAATTAGGTCCACATGGTCTCTTTGAAGTTAACCACTTATATGCGGTATTTAGCTGTCACAAGAAAGACAACACATTCTTTTCTTGATAATTAAGACTTCTTAAGAACCTGTGAACTAATCTGTCATACAGATTAAAAATACTATTTTTTCATAACATGAGCTAAACCTCATATCTAAGAAGAAAATTAGTACAACCATAACATTACACTTAAAAATATCAAATTTGATAATCATTTCTTGAATCAAAGATAGGTAAAAGTTTAGAACTCACATTCATGTTATAGAACCAGAACAAATAAGCTATTGCCACCCCTGGTGCTCTCCCAAATCTAGCAGTACAATACACATAAACTCTTCCTTTTTCCTTTGAGATTGCCCATTCCAATGATGAGACTGCTTTAGCTAGAACATTTCGCAAGAAGTTTCGATCAAATTCTATTGCCTAATAAAATAGATTTATAAAATATATCAAGCTGAGAATTATAATCCAGTCTCAGAAAAGCAAGCAAAGCATTTAACAAACTCACAACTTATTTATCAAATATATTAAAGCATTTCAATTGCACCAAAAGTGTATGGATCCTTGAGTTAGCCATACATTATATTAACCATATAGGAAAAATTAAAATCTCTATCTCATGACAATGCCATTAAGCAAGATAAAGTTTTTCTATTTTGAATCAATGACCAAAACAGAGCAGTAATCAAAACAGAAAATGAATTTTCAGCCAGAGAACCTAGTGACCAAAATAGAAAATGCACTTCCAGTCAGAGAACCAAAGACCAAAATAGGTAGCATTATACCAAATCAATATTCAAATCAAAATAGAAACTAAATCAATTAAAATCACATAACAAGAGACACTTGAGTTACCTAATTAGAGGTTGGGCCACAACGAGGAGGCAGAGAACCAGTGACAGGGTGCAATTCAAAAGTAGTGACGTCCAGAGGGGCAGACGATGGCGTGACAGCAGCTCCAATGGTGATGACGAGGAGAAGCATCAATGGTGACGACGGCGACAACGGCTTCGCATAGCTCCAATGGTGAGGACGGAGCTGGCAGTGACGAAGGTTGGAAGGCTCCCCTCCAGTGGCGGCAACGCTACTCTCTCTCTCTCTCTCTCTCTCTCTCTCTCTCTCTCTCTCTCTCTCTCTCTCTCTCTCTCTCTCTCTCTCTCTCTCTCTCTCTCTCTCTCTCTCTCTCTCTCTCTCTCCTCGCATTATGACTCTCCCAACGACGATATGACAGCGGCGACGGTGGCAGTGACACCCACCGACACCGTCTTCCCTTTTCCCCCTTTCCTTCCTTCTCCTTCTTCCCCCTTCGAGCTCCACCCTCGAGCTTTTCTTTCCTTTTCTTTTCATGTATGTGTGTGTATATGGTAAGGGGCTGTGTGTGTAAATTAGGAGAAAAAGGTGAGGGTTAGAATTAGGTTTTGGAGGGTGGGTGTAAATTAGATTTTTATTTGGAAATTTTAATAAAATTAGGGTATAGAGTAGGTATTTTTAATAAAATTAGAAATAATCAAATTATTAAAGTTTTAGATTTTAAATAAAAAAATATCCAAATATTTAGGAAAATTATATGAGTTCTAATTAATTTTCAATTTAAAATCTCATAATTTTGATTAATTATTTTTTGATAAATAATTTTTTGAAAATAAAACTATGAAAAGCTATAACAAATCACAAATAATTTATTATTTATTTTCTAACAATCGAGGATCTTACAGGCTTAATGATGAGTATTGGGTTTTGGTGGGTTCTGCTTTCTATGATGAGAAGGTGGAGCTGTGGAGGCAGTGAGAGTGGACGAAGGCGGCGAATAGCAGGATAAAGAGTGAAAATGATGGTTAGAATTAGGGTTTTTACTTTTTATATTTGTTTTTATTTTTAAATTTTAACTATTTTTATTTATGTTTAATAATTAATTTTTTTAATTTAAAAATTAATTTTTAGTCAACATTTAAGATTTGATTATTAATAAAAATTATATATTAATTTTATAAAATAATATATACTATTTTTAAAAATTAATCATTTAATCTTTAATTTTTTATAACAAATAATTAATTAATACAAATAATATTTTAAAAAATTAAATTTTTGAAACAAAATAAAATTATCTTAAAGATTTTAATATTTTAAAATAATTTTTTAAGTTACAAAAATTCTTGTATTTTGCAAATAACTTATATAAACAATATTGAATTTCGTGACAAATTAATTTTTTGTTACAAAATAATTAGAATTTTTTAAATAAATGGATATTTTGTTACAAAGTATTTTAAATTTTTGCAACAAAACACCGGTTCGTTACAAAAAGCAACATAATTTATAACAAAAAAATCAAGTTGTTACAAAATATTAAAACGTTATGTGACAAAATTGTATTGTTGTTACAAAATATTATTATTATGTAACAATCACTAATTTTTGTTACAAAAAAATAATTTTTTGTTATAATTTTAAATTTGTTACAAATATTTAATTTTCTTGTAGTATAAATACAAAAAGATTCTTGGCTATTAAGATAAAATCATTAACTGATAATTTAATATATTTTTTTATATAAAAGTCAGTTCTATTTTAAATCATCATTAAATTATATAGTAATATTGCATCTTTTTTATAACTCGTGGATAAAATCAAATATCCGCAGATTAAGAACGAATAAAGTTAAAGTTAAAATATTCTCAACTGACGAATAGAATTAGGATTAAGTTCAAATCTTATCATATTCTATCTATTGTCACTCTTAGAGAATACCATATTTTAATTTCATGTCCTGCTATCACTTCGTCGTCGCGTATATATGTCCCACTCCTAGTTAATGGGACAAATCGTTAAGGAATATTATTGAGTGTGTTTGGGAGACACTAAATTATTAAAAAATATTTATTTTTTATTTGTTAGAATATTTGAAAAAATTTTAAAAGTTAAAAATAAAAATAAAAATATTTTTTTAAAAAATTATAATTTATATTATTTTTTAAAAGAAATTTTTATTTAAAATATATTTTAACATAATAAATAAATAAATATTTTTATATTATTATATTTAAACATAATTAATGAATAAAAAGATATTTTTACATAAAATATCTAAACATCAAAATACTTTATAATATCAATAAAATAAGTAAAAAATTTTTAATTGACCAAATCTTGTTTGCAAATGAGATATCAAAAATTTACGAGAAAAAAAATATTTTTTATAATGTAAATGAGATATGTGTATATATCACTATAAAAAATTACTGGAATAGTGACCGACTCTGATGGTTGCTAAAACCTTGGTCGTCAATTAGAAAATAGCGACCGATTTTCAACTAATAGTACCAAACTAGTACCAAATGATATTGGTCGCTAATGAAATCGGTCGTTAAATAGCAACCAACTTTTCGGTCGCTTATGAAATCGAACGCTAAATCGATCGCTGATATCTGATCTGAAAATCTAAAATCGGTAGTTAAATCAGTTGCTGTTACTTATTTCCTAATTATAGATTTTTACTAATTTCACGTCGTATACCACTATTAAAACTTGATTTTCACAAATAATTATATTTTAACAAAATATAAAAAAAATTAAACATAAATCAATTTTTTAAATAAATACTAAAAATATTTTCAATATCTATATAAAAATATAAAAATTAAAAGAAAAAATTTATAAATACATTAAATTTATGATCCACAATTCAAATGTACATTGACAATTTTATAGCCAATGCTCCGAATATATGTAAAAAGTAAGGAAAAAAATATTTATATGGAGACAAAAAAACCTAAGGATCTTAAGAATTTAAAGACAAAAATATATAACAAAAACAAGGACTTATAATATCGCTGAGACTACAAATACTATAACAAAAAAAGTCAATGTATTCTACTTTTCATTTTAATTCTTCCAAAACCCACACAAATTCAATTTAACCGAGGACGTTCATGATCACCAGATTATATGATCATCAGATTATATTGTGTCTACAGTAACAATGTATGTAGCCACCATCGGCTGCAGCCTTCCCTACATGTTTATGAAAAGAAAGCTTGGATATCAAATTTATTTATCAAATAAAAAGAAAAGAAAGGATGCTCATGGCCTGTAATCCCCGATGATATTTTTTCTTTTCTAAAATTAATATAAAATGAACAGATTGACTTTTAGTTTAGAGTTTCAGTCTAGACAAAATAAAAGTCCCTACTCAATACCAAAATACTGATTCTGTTAGGGCAGAAGATAGAAGCAGGTATTTGTGTGCGGGTTTGAGTTTAAAGTTTAAACTGAACTAACTCCTACTCTTTTCAACTGAGCCATAGCATCTTGTGGCAGCAATCACAATAATCACACTAAGTGATAGATGTTGAAATTTTCACATAGAATTACTTAACCCAAAGATTATCCATGTTAAATCATTAAGAAAGAAAATACTTAAATAGCAACTTGTGATTCTTTCGATCTTCCTCAACTAAAACCTTCTGTGTTCCTAGGTGGCTGAATAGCAACTTCTCTGATGGGAAAAAAGTTGCTGAGGCGGCTTAGGTATATTGGGGACCGAAACCATGAAGGCACTATTTATATTTGAACATGGCACCCATTAAACCCTAAAGCCCAAATAAAAATAGTATCTAAAGTCCAAAAAATAATATATCTAAAATCCAAAAAATAATTATCTAAAGTCCAACAGATAATATCTGGCTTTATTCTCATTTAATTCCAAATCAAAAGTAATTATGACTTATTCAATTTAACATTTATAACAATAAATGTGATTACCACTATATAAGTCATTTAATTTGAAATAGCGTAATTTGTGATTATAATTAATATATGTAGCCCACAAACAAATTAGAAAATTAAACAATTTTCTAACAATCTCCCACTTGAGTTATACATATATTCTTTCTTGACATAATCACATCTTAGAAACTTTATGCGCGCATCTGAATGCTATTTCCCTTATTACTTTAACAATTTGGTCCGTCTCATACATTAGATATGGAACTACCGCAGCTTTTATCATATTAATATCGTGATTAAACCACGACAATCATCATCCTAACATACTTAACGACATAGGTCAAATTTGGATGAGTAATATGGAAATTACATGCCAAGTGATCTCATGCATGTCTATTTTCAATTGGTCCAACTTTAAAACTTTATTGAGATCAAACACAAAACAAATATTACAAAATGAACATTTCACATAACATGAAATAAACCATCAACTTAATTCTATAGAAAAAATAATTCAATATATGTCATAGGACATATAGCATAAAATAAACTCCCACTAAATCAAGGCATCACAAATATTGACACCCATCCGAGCAGTGTGCTCATAAAAGACTTTAGGGATCAATCCTTGGTTAGTGAGTCTACTAGCTAGCATATACTTTGTTCCTATATGTTCTATGAAAATCTGTCTTTCTTAATCTTTCTCCTTGACAACTAAGAGCTTGATGTCTATATGCTTCGATTTTGTCAAACTCTTATTGTTATTGGAGTATAGTACTGCTAACTTATTATCACAAAATATCTTTAATGGCCTTTCAATGTCATCTACTATATGAAGCTTAGTGACAAAGTTTCGCAACCATATGCCATGAAATCAGAAACAGAGTACCTAATGATCTCCAAATTTTTTGATCTCCGATAAATAAACATGTAATCCTTTGTTCTCTTTAAATAACGCATTACACGTGTAATAGCTATCCAATGATCCATGCCCGAATTGCTCAAGTATCTACCCAACACTCACACTATAAATGATAATCGGGACGTGTGCATACTTGAGCATACATTAAGCTCCCTAGTGCTGATGCATAAGGTTTATCATGTATTGCTGTCCTCTCAAGTTCATTTTTAGGGCATTACTTGAGACCGAACTTGTCTCCTTTAGTTATGGGTGTGTCCATTGGTCTACATCTTTCCATATGCCATATCTACTTAAAATCTTTTCGATATAATTCTTTTGTGATAATCCAAGAATACCTTGAGAGGCGATCTCTTAGTATCTCAATTCCTAATACAAAAGAGGCATTACCAAGATCTTTCATTTCGAATTTGTTCGATAGAAATTTCTTAGTTTCATGCAACAAGCCTATATCGTTACTGGCAAGTAAAACATCATCAACATATAAGACCAAAAAAGTATTTACTCCACTGAACTTGCGGTATACACATTCATCTATAATATTTATCTCAAAACTATATGAAGTAATGACTTGATTAAACTTGTGAAACGTACCATTGACGGAAAGTTTGTTTGAGATTATATATGAATTTTCTCTTTTTTTTGTTGGATCTCCTTAATGACACTTTTTAAGGTTGTTGAGCTTGTTGTATGGGTTGAGATTGAGGAAGATTCTCATTATTTTCCTGTACTGTAACAGTATCTTGAGCAACAACAATATTCTCATTGTTCTTTTATACCATAACTAGATCTACAGTAGAATTCTCATTGTCAGGGACGAATCTAAGAGAGGGCAAGTATAGGCCTTGGCCTCCTCCAACTTTTTTAAACAAAGTTAATAATTATAAAGATATAAAGTTATTATATATTATATAATTTTATTTGAAAAACAGAATAAGTAATTATCTTAAATAAATAATTAAATTATTAAATTCAAAAAAAAGTAACAATTCTTAAATTAAAAAAAATATTATTGCCAATTACCTTTTGATTAAATAAATTTTTAAATTTTTAAATCTTTAAATATTTAAATTTTTTTTTTTTAAATATTTTTTCTCTTAATTTTCCACCTATTATCATATAAAATTACTTTAATATTTATAATAACTAAAAAAATCTTTATATATTATAGTACAAAATAAAAGTAAATTATTTTAAAATTTATTTATTTTTCTCATGATATTATATTAATAACATACCTATCAAGAAAATTCATTAAAACAATTATATTTTATATATTTTATTCATGAATATATTTTAAATGTATATAACAAAGTTATTAGAACAACTTATTTATATTATTTTATAGTATATTTTTTATGATATGAAGCATAAAAATATAATTTACTAGAACAACTTATTTATATTATTTTATAATATATTTTTTATAATATGAAGCATAAAAATATAATTTACTGTCTCAACAATACTCAACAAAGTATGGTAATAAAAAATAGATAATTTTAATGTTTTATCGAATCTAAAATAAAAAAAATATAAGAACTAAGATAATTTTTTTTTATATAACAAGCACTTACTAGTATTTTTTAATCAAAAAATATTAATAAATATATAATATTATATTTAATTATATAATTTTTTAATTTTCGATCCCTGCTCTACCAAATTTTTGGATCCATCCCTACTCATTGTGCTCTTGTACTATAATTGTATCTTGAATAATAATAGGCACAAAGACCTAATCATTGTTAGTTACAGAATTCTCATCAAAAGCAACATTCCTAATATTTTCTTCCCCCCAAACTCAACATCCTCAAGAAATCTCTTCAAAAATAGACCTTGGTGCAGGATTGTAAAACTTGTACCCCCGTGAACGCTCAACGTAACCAACAAGGTAGAAACTAATTGTTCTTGAGTCCAATTTTCTTTCATACGGCCTATAAAGTCGCGCCTCAGCTAGACATCCCCGAATATGCAAATACTTTATACTGGGCCTTTTCCCAGTCCAAATTTCATAAGGAGTTTTGTTAACTGCTTTGCTTGACACCTTATTAAGGATGTACACGGTGGACTTTAAGGCTTCTTCCCAGAGTGATTCAGGTAAAGAAAAATGACTAATCATACTTCTCACCATATCCTTAAGAGTTCGGTTCCTTCGCTCTACAACACCATTCATGCTAGGTTTGCTTGGCATGGTGTATTGCGGAACAATACCACACCTCTCTAGGAAAAGAGAAAAAGGCCCTGGACGTTGCTCACCTGAACCATTATATCTTTCGTAGTATTCACCACCACTATCAGATTTGACAGCTTTAATTTTCTTCCCAAGTTGAAGTTCAACTTCAGTTTTGAAAGACTTGAAAACATTCAAGGCTTGGGACTTTTCATGAATTCAATATAGATACCCATAACGAGAGTAATCATCTATGAACGTAATAAAATATCGTTATCCATTCCATGAGACAGTAGGGAATGGACCACATATATCGGTATGTATCAGTTCTAAGACATCTTTAACTTTCTCGGCACCCAATTTTCTTTCGTTTGTCCTTTTTTCCTTTATGCACTCAATGCAGACTTCAAAGTCCGCCAAATTTAGGGGTCCAAGAATTCCATCCGACACAAGCCTCTGAATTCTCCGTTTAGAGATGTGACCTAGGCATTTGTACCATAATGATGCCAAATTCTCATTTAGTTTTTATTTTGTACCTGTTTACAGTATTTCATTATTATAGGAATTCAAATCAAACTTATATAAATTATCCACCAAACAACCAGAGTAAATATTATTCGAATTATAAAAGAGACTGACTTTATTGTTTCTGAATGAACAAGAATAACCTGATTTGTCCAAACGAGAAATAGAAACCAAATTCCATCTAAATGACAGTACATAAAATATCTCTAATAAATCCAAGTAAAATTCACTCGTAGAACATAATCTAAAGGTTCCTATAGCTTCGACTGCAACTATATTGCCGTCTGCCACATAGATGTATCTTTCAGCATCACTAGACGGTCGGTTTCACAGGCAACCCTGCATATTAACACTTACATGAGTTGTAGCAGCAGAATCTACCCACCAAGTATCAACAAGTGCATAACTTAAACCAGCCTCAGAACAAACAAAAGTAAGAATGATACCCTTCTTTACACGTCAAGGGGCATATTTAGTACAATCCTTCTTCATGTGTCCCACCTTCTTACAGAAGAAACAGGTTGAAACTTGATCCTGTTTCTTAGCCTTTTTCTGCTCAGAAAGTACATCCGTAGTACTATCACGCTTTCTTTTATACTGAGAAGATGAAGCCATGTGAGCACTTTCAGTTTTATCTTGCTGTAGCCTCTCTTCTTCTTGCACACAGTGAGATATAAGCTCATTTAAGGACCAAGTGTCATTCAGAGTGTTATAACTCACTTTGAATTGCCCAAAGTGTGCAGGAAGGGAAACCAAAATGAAATGCACGAGTAAGTCTTCAGACAACTCTAACTTTAGTGCTTTCAATTTTGAAGCAAGATGAGACATTTTCATAATGTACTCCCTTATGTTCCCTTTATACCTCATGGAGACAAGTTTGCTCAAAAGGCTACTTGCCTCCACCTTTTTATTCTTAGCAAAGAATTTTTTAATATCTTTCAAGAGCTGTTTGGCATCTTTATCCTCAGTAATTGGGTCTCGAAACGCCTCAAAAATTGAGCGTTTTATGATCATAATGCTCATTCGATTGGATCTCTCTCACTTCTCTATTTTCACCTCATTGAGATTTTCTGGAATGGAAGTGGGTTTCTCCTCTCGAAAAACTATATCCAGATCCATACAACCGAGGACAATTTCCACGGTATCCTTCCAAACCTTAAAGTTTGAACCATTCAGCATAGGAATACTGCTAATTTGTGCAGAAACATTGGTAGCTGAGGCCATAGTTTTTTTATTAGAACAAAAAACATGCAGTAAACATTAGTTAAATAATGGAAAAAAATTTATATTGAGATATCTAGAACAACATTAATTTTTAATCTTTGGATAGAAAAATTAACTGTAAGTGATACTCTCATTGCAGTAATCAAATATTATCAAAATTCCTGTCACTCATTAAGCCTTTCTTTGTACCGACTGAATGCGCACATGGAAACTTGAACTTCGCAACCTATTTATTACCGCATATATTTTCTATTAATTGGCCAAATAATAACCATCCTTTGAGCCGATTATTAATCGCATAATTAATAGAAAATAAACAAAAGTGTGCAATGCTTATTATTTAAACTTGGTCGATTATTGTTTGCATAAATAATAAGCATTACTTTATTCTTAATTAGCTATCCAAACATGTATTTAGCATCAATATGTGTATGTAATTCGGCCAAATATAGACCTTCCTTTAGGCTGACCAATATTCGCATGAATTATATATCAACATATTCCTAAAGCTTTAAATAAATCAATTTTCACAAAAGAGGTTACTTTGGCAGCATAATGTTCAATCAATTTATTTCAAAATAATATCTTTATAAAATAGGTGGGTATAATAATCCAAATTGTTACTAGTTTTCTTATGTAACAATTAAATAAATATTTAAATCACAAGAAGAATTAAATCTTATTGGCGTCTTTTTCGAACCTTAAAAAAACGTGATTATAACTGTGCAACAAATTCATGTGCCAAAAAATTTTTGATCCATTAAGATTAGAATCAATCATTATAATTTCTTAATGATTTAATCATAGATGGCTCTAATACCATTTGTTGGAATTTTCACAGAATTTCTTAACCCAAAGATTATCCATGTTAAATCATTAAGAAAGAAAATACTTGAATGCGGAAGCGTACCTGAATTCATAAACATGAATCATGATTGGAAGAGTTTGGATCTTGTGGTTCTTTCGATCTTTCTCAACCAAAACCTTCTGTATTTATAGGCGGATGAATTGCAACTTCTCTAATGGGAAAAGAGTTGCTGGGGCGGGTTTGGTATATTAGGGACCGAAACCTTGAAGGCACTATTTATATTTGAGCATGACACTCATTAAACCCTAAAATTTAAATAAAAATAGTATCTAAAATTCAAAAGATAATATATCTAAAATCCAAAAGATAATATCTGATTTTATTCTCATTTAATTTCAAATCAAAAGTAATTATGACTTATTCAATTTAGCATTTATAACAATAAATGAGATTACCACTGTATAAATTATTTAATTTAAAATAGTGTAATTTGTAATTATAATTAATATATGTACGTATTACCTACAAATAAATTAAAAAATTAAATAATTTTCTACCAATAACACAACAAATTCATATACTTTATCAATTTTCATTAATAGCATGTTATAACAGGCATATCACAGATTTATAGTAGCCATTCTCATGCAAAGGCAAAACAATGATACTAGTTAAATAATACTCTTGTTTTCTTTCTAATGATACGGGGCACAAATATACAGTGTCAAGTAGCGACTAGGGGTGCACATAGACCGGATGAAACCGGGTTTGATGTGATTCAGATTCGGTCTGAAATATACATCGAGTCTATTTATTAGACTCGAATTCGACCCTAGACCCAATGAAACCAATACACTTTCGGGCCACAATTATACTGGGTGAAAACCAGGTAAAAACCGGGCCGTTAACATTAGATTACGTTGATACCTTCTTGTAAGCTAGCATATAAAAATATCCAAATTTTCAAGACTCCAACCATTATTTAACATGGTAAAATTCACTTAGAAAAATATAACAAGAACCAACCCTTCTTCAAAATTAAAGCATAACCACAATCAATACTAAAGCAAAACCACAATCAATACTAATATTGTCTAATAATACCAAATATTTAAATCAATAGAAATAACACAATATTATGCATTAGTCTAAAGTCTTATGCATTCTAAATATAAAACATTAACTTATAGTCTTATAATGACTAATAACACAAAATATTAAGGTTTACAATACTTAAATTCCACATAAGAATAGTCATGATCCATTACTAATAACACAAAATATTAATTGTGTATGATGACCGGACCACCAGGCCGACTTCGGGTGACCAGAGTTATGGCCCAGACCCGACCCGAAATAATGACCGAGTCTATTTTTGAGACCCTTACCCAATCCTAAACCCGATGAAATCACACAAAATTAGCCCCTAAAGTATTCGGGACCGGGCCAGACCTTCAGACCTTCAGACCGGGCCGGATCATATGCACCCCTAGTAGCGACTAACTTCTTTTTGGTTCTAGAAAGAGCCGACTGGTCGTAAAATCCGTCAGCAATTGATTTTATTGGTCACAAAAACTGTTCGCTATTTAAAATTTTTTTTGTAGTGCCTTAACCCTTTAAATTTAAACCAAAAACTAATAATAATAATAATAATAATAATAATAATAATAATAATAATAATAATAATAATTTCTTTTTTGTTTAGAAATGAAAATCTTCATTAATTAGTTTTATAGTTATCTAAATTTTTTCAAATAGAGCATTATCTTAATCCTGTTCATTTTAATTTTATTCTTTTTAAACTCATCTAAAATAAGACCCTGATAACACTCGTGATAACACTCGAGCCACACATGCTCATCATCTTCGTAATTTTGCAAACCAAAATAAGAAACAGGTCTATATACACACAAAAAAAGTCCAATACTAAAATAATAGTAATTATATTCATATTAATCCCACTAAATCAATCCATTTTGAGAAAGTATAGGGAACCAATGAAATATTTGTACAATGTGTACAATAGAGGTTTATCTTTTCCTATCAGTTGAAACTTTTAGGATGAGTGGTATCATAATATGGTATCAGTGCTCTAGATTCAAAAGGTTAAGAGTTTGATCCTTGGTGAACACCACTAGCAGGACTCATCCACTTTTTATTGATAAATTTTGCTTCTACTGCATTCTAGTATCAGTCAACGTACAATGGTTCTAGCCCTGTAGCATCCGCCAATGACTCAAAAGAATAATGTTTTTTTTTTAGTCCTGCTAGGGAGCCAATGGCTTATTTGTACAATGTGTATAATGGACTATACGAGTTACAAAATGAACATCACCCATAATATTGAGAATAATCATTCGGGTACTAAGGATAATACATCTCATATCATAAACCACTCATCCCAAAAAAGTTAAGCTGATTTTGGAGTTCACCAAGGATCAAACTCTTGACCTTTAGGATTTAGAGCTCTAATACTATGTCATGATATCACTCATCCCAGAAGCTTACGCTGATGGAAAAAGGTAACTCTAATACTCCCTAAACCTCCATTGTGCGCATTATACAAATATTTCATTCGCTCTCCATATTTTTCCTTTTTTTTTTTGGTAAAAAAAGAATAATGTTTTAACTTTGAAGTGCTGTGAGCATTTCCCGTGGCCACTTTCGTGTTTGGGCATTATTGCACATTTGCACTTATAGAGTAGGTCCAATTAAAAAAAAAAAATTCCAGTTCAAATATTGGATTGAAGATGTATTTTTATGACAAAAAAAAGTATTTTATTTTATTTTTTTCATTTTTATTTTCCAAGTGGAATATTTTATAAAAAGTATTTTATTTTTTTCATTTTTATTTTCCAAGTGGAATATTTTTATCAGTGTATCAAAATTAAACTTTTGTTATAAATGTAACAAGTAGGATTTTTCGTGCTAATATGATATTTATATAATAGAATCGGTCTCGTTCGAAAAAAATAATAAAATTCAATCAACAAATGAAAATTTTACAAATACAAAAAATAGAGTTATATATTTAAAATAATAAAATTACAAATTCAGAATCTATAATTATTAATTGTTGACTATTTTTCATAATCTCTATGTATTTGTCCTAATACTTAAATCATTCTTACTACTTTCCCTTTTCCTACAACCCATGATCTATGCTTCGTTGTAAACTTAGAAGGGCATCACCTTAAAAGATCTTAGAAAAAAAAGAATCATTTCAATAGTTTAATTTAATTATTGTCGTTTTCCTTTTTCTCTTCACTTTTTCAACAAAGATTGACTGAATATGAACCAAAGAACCACTGCTAACTTATTAAAAGAAGGTTATGTACTCTGTATTCGACCATTTTGAAGGTAAAATTTCTTTTTTCTCGTCACTTTTTCATATCACTTTTCAATGCAAAAAAGAAGGGGAAAAGCCGTGTCATGCTTAGATGGTTAGATTCTATATTCATCAATTATCATCAGTTTTAGTTATTTACTAGTTTAGTTTTAGTTTCAGTTTGTTAAATAATATTCATCTTAGTTTAACAGTTATGTCATTTATGAATCCAAAAGCACTTTTGTCCGGAATTGACTTTAGGATTACGTCTTATAATTGTGGAATATAGATTTGTAGGATTGAGACACAAATTTGCGGGGCATCTTTCCAGTCCAGGTTAGCATTTTTATTATAATAGAGATGTATCTGCAAAAGACTTCGTTGATCAAATTAGGTCTAATAGATATAATGATTAGAATTATTGGATCGCATATCTTAAGTGTGTGTTAAACTTTTATTTAAAATGTTTTGAGAGGGATCCTAATAGAGAAAATAATTCGAATAGGCTTATATGAAATTTATCCAAAATTCTATGTGAATATATTTAAACAGTGTAATTAAATATGTTTTAAATATTATTTTTTATTCAATCTCTAAAATTAATACTTAAAAGTATGTATTTAAATTAATTAAATAATAATAAATTCTCAAAAAAGTTTACTAAAGACTAAAAATTAAAAAACAACTAACATTTCTCATATCTAAATTGCATCTGTTATTTATGAGCTGACATGCCTTTAGTAAAAAGGTCCAATCTAAGAATTGAACCATAATTTTGATTCTATATACTTACACATTTAAAATCGTTCATTCTTGTCATGATAATTATTGAAGTTCTTACGATTAATTTTTATATTTGCTTACCACTTATTAGCATATTAAGTAGTGTGGGTGGATTTCTAACTCAAATATAGTCCACAAATTAAATGAAAATAAATATAAAAAAAAAAGTTATTATAAGCTGAAAGAAAAGTAGGAGAGAAAGAGTGCATTCCAAACAAGAAAAAGAAAAGAAATAGAGAGGTAGAGGAGAAGAACATCGACAAAGAGAAGAAAAATGAAAAAGAAAATAGTGCTATTTTGATCATATTAAATTGGTATGTTTATTCTATTTTTTATGGAATTTGAGTATAGAGATGAATATTAAAATATAATTTGTTAGTTGTATTATTTTTTTATTATTTTTTGTCTAACTTAAAATATTTATTTTGTGTAAGATTTATGTCAATTCATCAATTTTAATGATGTATTTTGTTGATGGTTGAGTTTTTAATGTTATTAAAAAAACTGATTATATATATCCATTATTTTGATAATAAAAAATTTTATTAAACTAGATTCCATAAATTTTTGTTTTTCTTTTGAAAATTTTTTTCATAATAAAAATTTAAGTATCTAATATGTTAATTTCTATTATTATATTTGCTATTTAGATTTTAGAGTATTTTTAATATTGACTATTCAATTACACAAATTATAAAAAAATTACATTAGGTGTTTTTACTGTAAGATAGATTTTTATCTGAACTTCAGATTTTTCCAACAATTAGATATCCCTCGTCAATCCAAAGATATTTCCACAAACTTTCAAATAATTTCATTGAAACTCTGTTGTGCTAAACTAATAATTAACTTGGTGAGCGTAATTGTGCTATAACAATCACGGAAGACAGTTCACTTTCATCATCACAGCAATATTATTTCGCCCATAAAAGTCAAAAACTTGATGTGATTATTATATATAAACACTGCAATAATTAAGATACAAGTGTATAATTCGTAACAAGTGACATTTAATTTCTTTAAAAGTTATAGCAAACAAGCGATGACATCTATATATAGTTAAACATTTTTTTTCCCTTTCAAATCAACTAGTTGAGCGAAATCATATATATCCGATTGCCACCATCATTAGCTAGAACTGCTTCATGATATTATCTTTAATTAATATATTATTACAATGCAAAAAAGACGGAAAAGGAAAATTTCCTGTTAAAAAAAAAGTTTGTGTACCACCCGAATTCTCTCACATTGTGTCAACACCTAATTTATTTTGAATTTTCGAAAAACTCTCATTTCAATTCTTGTATTTTTCACTGTTGGACATAATAAGGATGTTATGTTAGCATGTTGGGTGGAATTTTTTTGTCCTACTAAACCTATTCATTTAATTAGCAGCTAGGTTGGATTGGGTGACTTTTGCAATTTCTTTCTTTCAACCCTAATCAATCCAACCCATTTAAAGTGAGTTGGTTTGGGTGGAGTTCACTAGTTTAGTATCTTAAATGTTACTATTCATCTATCCTTTTTTTTAAAAAAATGTCTTTTACTTTTTAGATTTATTAATAATTAATGCATTTAGAATTTTAGATAGAAGAATTGTTTAAATACCTTAATTTTTGAATAACCCTTAAAAAAGAGACACTTATTTGAGAAAAAAGGAAACATTTTTTATATACATTTAAAAAATTTTTTATTAAATAAAAAATGATATAATTAAATTTTTATAATTTAATTAATAAATTAATTTTAATGTACTGACAATTCAAACTATTTTATACTATCATTCAATCACATCCGTTCGTTTAAATAACTATTCATACGTTAATTATTAAAAATAATTATTTTTATTGACATAAATTAACGTAATTAAATGTATATATAAAACTAAAACTCTTTTACACCATCAGAATAATAAAATTAAATTCATCATAATATGATAACAAAGTCTATATATTTAATTAGAGAATTATCTACTAATAATAATAATAATAATAATAATAATAATAATAATAATTGTTCTGTTACTCAATCATTGGCCCACAAACCGCATATATCTCGAAATCTGGTATAACTGGCCGATACCTTCTCTAACAAACTCTCTACTCAGACTATCACCATCCTAACAAATGCGGATAATAACAAACCATGGACCCCGTCAAACTTGCAACAAAGATACGAATAACTAACCTAACCCAAATAACAAACCACTCGAACAACTCGTTATATATACTGGTGAGCTAATAATCTAAAGGTACGCAATTTATTCTAATTCCACTCTGAACTTTCTCACACTCATACTTACTTGAGCGTTGGAGTCCCTTTGCAAGTATCCAACGCCGCCTCCCCACGAGAAGACGACGTTCCACACCCTTTACTCCAAGGAAAGCCAGTTCAAGCGTCAGCAGAACGAGCTATACCTCGGAGTCCACTTTCACACGGGAACATTTAGCGCCCACCATGGGGCCCGATTTTATTCTAACCCCACAACTTTTTATTTCATATATCAGTATACTCTCTTTTGTAGGTTACGGCGCATGGCGGATGAGCACAACCACGTTCCTTCAAACACCAACCAGCCCGAGCTCCTGGCAATCAATGAGGCCCTCAGAGCCGAGAATCAAAGAATGGCTGAGCTCCTGCGCCAAAGACAACAAGACCACAACAAAGGGGGAGAACACAGAAACACGGAAAGCAAGGACAACGATGACGAACACACCTCGGAAAACTAAACACACCATCCCTAAGACCACAAAAACAGCCACCAAAAGAACCAACCCCTTCACAAAAGAAGTTATGAGCTTTGACATGCTCAAAAACTTCACCCTACCTTCAACCCTAAAACCCTACCAAGGAATAGGAGACCCAAACGTCTACGTCACCAAATTCCACGCCATGATTTCATGAACAAAGAATCCAATCTGATTCTATGCCGAACCTTCCCAACCTTCCTGGATGGAGCCGCCTTAATCTGGTTCTCCAACCTACCCGAAGGTTCCATCTCAAATTTTGATGAGCTAGCCGACCAGTTCGTCAACCACTTCGCTGCATCCAAAATATACGTCCACAATTCTGATTACTTGAGCACCATCAAACAAGGACCGAACGAAAGCCTGAAAGACTACATGACCAGATTCGCCGAAGCAACCAACGAGATACCCAATTTAAACCCCGAAGTCCACCTCCATGCCCTAAAAAGTGGTCTTCACCCAGGGAAATTCCAAGAATCTATAGTCATAGCAAAGCCAAAAACCCTGGCCGAATTCCGAGAAAAAGCAACAACTCAGATCGAAATTGAAGAATTCCGAGCACTGCGAAGGGCCGAAAAAACCGCCCTAAACAGGGAAGAGGAAAGACGAAACAGGCACTCAGCTATCAGAACAGATCAAAGATTGTTCAGACTAACACCCAAATTCGACAGCTACACCCCTTTTAATGCAAAAAGAGAGGACATTATAAAGGACATCCTGCACTCGAAGCTCATCAAACCACCAAACAGGGCCGTCACATACCAAGACCAACGACACGTTGACAAATCCAAGTATTGCGCTTTCCACCAAAAGTACGGCCACACCACAGATGACTGCATAATAGCAAAAGATATCCTCGAGAAGCTGGCCCGCCAGGGACTGTTGGACAAATATATTGGCAGCCGAGGACGAAAGTGGAACACAGAAGACCTCGGCCAGCAATCCAAAACAACTGACAATTTTCGAGACAAAGGGAAGAAGGTAGATAGTGATATCAATCCACCACACAGAATAATAAATTGCATTTCTGGTGGTTTTGCAGGTTGCGGATGTACAAGCTCGGCAAGAAAAAGGTCATACCGAGCTATGATGACGATGACAGAATCAACTCCATCCCAACCTATCAACAGGGACAAGCCAGAAATTTCCTTCATCCCAAAAGACTATAAGGCAAATGATCAAAACCTGGACGACCCAGTCGTCATCAAAGCACAGGTCGGAGAACCACTGGTAAAGAAAATCCTGATGGATCCAGGAAGCAGCGTGGACGTGCTGTTCTATTCAACATTCCAAAAAATGAAACTGAGTAACAAGAACCTCCAACCCTCATCAGGAGAACTGGTATGTTTCTCAGGTGAGTGTGTCTCCATTTGAGGATAAAACAATAGATATGCAGTACCTTGTCGTGGATTGCAAAAGCCCTTATAATATCAATCTAGGCAGACCATCCTTGAATACATTCAATGCTATTGTTTCTACTGTGAATTTGTGTGTTAAGTTCCTTTCACAGGATAACAAAGTTATTACTATCCACAGAGACCAGAAAGAGGCCAGACAGTGCTATAACGCCAGCCTGAAAAATGAACAGTCAAAGCAACCCGAACAGCAATATGTCCAAGCAGTATATAACTCGGATCAACTACCTCCCCTGGCCGATCTGGATCCCAGAACTAACTATCAAGAAAGGCCGATGCCAACAGATGACCTCACTAAAATTCAGTTAACAACCGAGGAAGGAAAATACACATACCTCGGCAACGCACTAGGAAATGATGAACAAAACCAGGTAGCCGGGATATTAAGACAAAACGTTGATCTGTTCGCATGGACCCCAGCAGATATGCCAGGGATAGATCCCAACGTCATCTGTCACAAGTTAGCCATCAACCCATCAATCTGGCCTATAGCTAAAAAAAAAAGACATCTCGGCATTGACAAAAGGGCGGCCTCCCTAGAGGAGACCCAAAAACTACTCAACACTGGTTTCATCAAGGAGCTCAGATACTCCACCTGGCTGGCCAACGTGGTATTAATGGTAAAGAAAAACAATGGTAAGTGGAGGATGTGTGTGGACTATACAAACCTCAACAAGGCCTGTCCAATGGACGCATACCCCCTCCCATGCATTGACAAACTCGTTGATAGTTCCTCTGGTTCTCAATGTCTAAGTTTTATGGATGCCTATTCCGGCTATAACCAAATCTTAATGCATCAGGCTGACCAAGATAAGACTACTTTTATTACTGATAATGGCAATTTTTGTTATAAGTTTATGCCGTTTAGACTCAAAAATGCAGGTGCTACTTACCAAAGGCTCATGGACAAAATCTTCATAAATCAAATCGGGCGGAACATCGAGGTCTATGTCGATGACATGGTGGCAAAATCAACACATACAACAAACCACGTCAACGATCTAACAGAGATATTCCAACAACTTCGAAGGTACAACATGAAGCTCAACCCAGAAAATGTGCCTTTAGAGTACAAAGCGAAAAATTCTTCGGCTTCATGCTAACTTGCCGAGGCATTGAAGCAAATTCCGAAAAATGCCAAGCAATTCTAAGCATGAGGAGCCCAACAACAGTCAAGGAAGTACAATAACTAACAGGATGACTTGCAGCATTGGCCAGGTTCCTGCCTCGTATAGCCCACCGATCACATCATTTTTTCAAAAGTCTAAGGAAACAAGAATAGTTCAATTGGACCGAAGAATGCAAAATCGCTTTCACCAAGCTCAAAGCCATACTTTCAGCACCTCCAATCCTCCAAACCCCAGAGGCTGGTAAACCACTCTATCTCTATTTATCTATAACTAACCATGCCACTAGTTCTGTTTTAGTAACAGAAACAGGAAAGCAATAACACCTGGTATACTTCGTCAGCAAATTCCTCCAGAACGCTGAGGTTCGATACCCGAAAATAGAAAAGCTGGATCTAGCTCTTGTGAAAACAGCCAGACGCTTACGACACTACTTCCAAAGCCATACCATTGTGGTCAGAACCGAACAACCCTTAAGATAAATACTGACGAAGCCTGAACTAGCAGGAAGATTAATCAAATGCGACTCCCTCCTTGTGGTACAACAGGTAACAGGTAATTTCCAGGTAAAAGACCCATTATTAGAAAAATACAACACCATCGTTAATAACCTCGTCAGTAATTTTCAAAAGTTTAATATATCCCACATACCTCAAGAACAAAATGATAGAGCAGATATTCTTTTAAAATTAGCAACAAGAAGAAGTCAAACTGCAACACCTATCTTATCTCAACTAACACTCGAAGAGCCTAATGTTATGCTAACATCAATTTCGAGTATTTCGCAGGAAGATGACTGGAGATCACCCTTCATAACTTACTTGCAAACAGGTAACATCCCCAACAACATCCAAAATCAACGAAAGTTCAAACGAAGAGCAAGTTTCTACACAATGCTCGGAATCGAATTATACAAAAGAGGATTCACAAGACCTCTCCTAAGATGCTTAAGCACGGCAGAAGCCAAGCTAGCAATAGATGAAGTCTATGAAGGAGTCTGTGGTACACACATCGGTGGCCGAAGTTTAGCTGCCAAAATCCTCCCAGCCGGTTACTACTGGCCGACGTTACAATAAGACTGCATGCATAAAGTTAAACATTGCGATCACTGCCAACGTCATGCACCAATCATTCATAACCCAGCCGAGCAGTTACATACATCCGAGATATGGTGGCCGTTCAACAAATGGGGGCTAGATATCCTCGGACCGTTTCCACCTGCTCCAGGCCAGTTTAAATTTTTAATTGTCGCCATATATCACTTTACAAAATGGATAGAGACTACACCATTGGCAAAAATCACTTCCGAAAAAATGATTTCTTTCGTATGGAAAAACATACTATGCCAGTTTGGTATTTCTCAATTCATTATTACCGATAACGGTGGACAATTTATAGATCAAAAGTTCACAAATTTCTTACAAAACTTCAAAATAGTTCAACAATTCTCTTCTGTCGAACATCCACAAACTAACGGTTTAGCCAAAGCTGCCAATAAGATCATTTTGCAGGGCCTTTAAAAGAAGCTCGACGACTCAAAAGGAGAATGGGCCGAGCTTATTCCTGAAGTACTATGGAGCTATAACACAACAGAACAATCATCAACAAGGGAAATCCCCTTCAGGCTGGTCTATGGATGCGATGCCATGATACCCACTGAGGCATCTCTACAAAACACCAGAACTACAAACATAAATGAGAGCAACAACATCGAAAATAGAAAGGCTGAGCTCGACCTCGTAGAAGAGGAACGCGACAAATCAGCATTACATCAACTAGCAACCAAGCGGGCTATAGCTCGGAAATACAATAAGAAACTCAAGCCGATGACTTTCACGGAAGGGGATCTCGTTCTCAGGAAAGTTGAAGACATACGAAAGCCACAAGGACATGGCAAGCTAAGCGCTAACTGGGAAGGCCCCTTTCGAATCCAGAAGATATCGGTAAAGGAGCATACAAAATACAAAAGCTCGACGGAACTATCCTACCAAACACCTGGAACACATCATCCCTGAAAATGTACTTTAGCTAACGTATAAGTCGGACACGGTGATGCACTCTTTTTCCTACTACCAGATTTTATCCCTAAGGAGGGTTTTGCTGGAGAGATTTTAATGAGGCACACCACCCCGAATTTTTCCAATGCATTATACTACAATCTAAATAAACAACTATCTTCCACTTGCGTGACTACTTCGAACAAACAATACTGACTCTTTGATGTACTCAAACACATCCTTCAAAAATAAAAAAAAATAAAATAAAAACAAAAAACAAAAAAGAAATCAAACGTGATCATGAAACCAAGTTATAACGTTACCAAAACCCCTTTGGGTAAAAGCCAACAGTCCAAAATAAACAAAGCCAAATGGCTACAAAGTCAAAACAGTATATATCATTTCACAACTCTACCAACATTGCCAAAGACGGAAGACTAAATCAAACAGCGCAACACTCCACCAAAACCCTAACATATCATACAAATATGAACAAAACCACGCAAGCTTATACCAAAACAAATCCTCATACGAGGAAATATTATACTAACATGTTCAAAAGTATCCAAACAAGCGTTGAAAATGCACAGAACCAAAATGCAAATTGTTCAAAAAGTACAAGAACAGACAAAGTACAAAATCAAACTAATCCATTACAATTTAAACATCAGGGTTTTCACCCTCACCCTCAACACCATCCTTGTCCTCCACCAACTCATCACCAACAACTACCTTACAAGGATCCATCTTCAACAAGTCAGCAGCAGGCGCCAGAAGCCTCGCTTGATCAACAGCCCTCTCAAACCCAACCGAAAACATCTCCAAACCGTGATCTTCCTTCTCAGTCTCAGCCTGTTTTTTCTCTACGCCAAGCACCACAAGTCTAGTTTCAAGGGACATATTCTTTTCCTTTAATTCCTTCTCAGAATTCTCACAAGTCGTCAACCTCTCATGCAACGAATTGACCAAGTCAAGAGCATCACGCAGCTTGCTTGACTTCTCCACATTCTCCTGTATCAGCTGAGTCATGGAAGCTTTATCAAACGAGTCTTGAGCATGTTTAAGCTCCTGAGTCCGACCAATACACATCAAACAAACTCCCAGTACCTGAATAACATAGAAACAATCCCAATCAAGCAAACAACACAAAAGGAAGCTAAAACACAGAAATAATCGAGAATACTGACGAATGAATTTTTGATGGTTTAGAATTCGCAAATGAATTCTCGTTGCAAGTATAGTTTCTAAACCAAACAATAATCCTTTCATACAAAAGATTGTTTGTCACTGAAACAAACCTCTAAAATTATAAAGTGAAGTATTGGACCTCGGGTCGTTCTCCCTAGGATTTGCGATAAAGTGTTCTTGTTATTGGTTATGATGTATGTTTTGGGGTTTTTAGAATAAGAAACAAGAAAAGTAAATGACAATGGAAATGTAAATGACAAATGGTCATGGCAAGGTTCGGTAGTCAAGGATCTCTATCCTTATCACTAACCACAACATGAGAATTGGCAAGGATCAATCCCATTAAATCATCCTCTAACTAGTAAAGGAAAGTCAAATGAGCTATATCAATCCAAGTCCATAAGTCCTAACTCTCCACTAATTGAATTGGTGATAACTAGAGTCAATGGCTCCCAATCATCAATCACTTGGACATTAGTAACTCAAGAGTTCCTAAGTTACCTTCCCAAGCCAAGAGCACTAAAATCTACTCTAACATCCTTCCAAGCATTTCATCAAACACTTGGAAGGCATAAAAGGAAAGCATAGTAAAATTGCAAGGAAAGTAAATCTACACTACTCAATTGCAAGGAACTAACAACAACAATCAAAAGAAACACAATTATTATAAATTACCTCAAATTGAATTGAAAGAGAAGAGAATGAACAAGAGTAGATCTATAACAAAATATAGAAACAACATAAAGGAAATTATAACAAAAGAATAGAGGAATGATGAATGTAACAACAAAGAATTGAGAGATAGAAGAAGATGAAAGCATGAATTAAAACCTAGATCTAAGATTATTGAACTAAACCTAATCCTAATCCTAGAGAGAAGTGAGAGCTTCTCTGTCTAAAACTAACTTTCCCTCCCAAAACTTAAACTAAAACTAAACTAAACTCTAAGTGTCTAAGTATGTTGATTCCTCTTCATTCCTTGGGTTAAATAGCATCAGAAGTGAGTTGGAATTGGGCCTCGAAAGCCCAGAAATCGCCCCCAGCGGATTCACTTTAAGTGGGTCATGTGCGGACATCGACGCGTACGCGTACAGTGCGCGTGTGCGTCGCTTGACAATTTTCCACCCACGCGTACGTGTCATGTGCGCATACGCGTCGCCTTGCGACCTCGTCATTTCACGCGTGCGCGTCTGCTGCGCGTGCGCGTGGAGTGAATTTCTCCTAATCCTTGATTTTCCATGATTTCTCTACTTTGCATGCTTTTCTCTCCATTCGTTTGATCCATTCCTAGCCTTTTCAACCTGAAATCACTAACACACACATCAAGGCATCTAGTGGAATCAAAGGTGAATTCAAATTAATCAATTAGAGGCCTAGAAAGCATGTTTTCACACTTAAGCACAAGTTAGGAGACAATCATGAAACCATGCTATTTCATTGAATAAATGTGGGTAAAAGGTCATAAAATCCCCTAAATCAAGCACAAGATAAATCCTAAATATGGGGTTTATCAACCTCCCCACACTTAAACCAAGCATGCCCTCATGCTTAAGCCAAGAGAGAGCAAAGGGTATCAACATTTATTCAATGTAAACTAACTAGATGCAATCTACCTATATGCAACTATATAAATAAATGCAATTACTTGGTCAAAATAAATCAATTCCCAAGAAGCATATATGCACAAGGGCTAAGGACTAGCAAGTCTAACCCACAATTGGATCGAGCTATTAAATATTTTGCAAACTTGCATGAAAAGTGATGATCATAGGTGGAGACATGTAATTGAGCAATCGAACCCTCACCGGATGTGTTTGCACTCTATTCGCTCAAGTGTTTAGGGTTGATTCACTCAATTCTCCCCTAATCATGCTTTCCAAGATTTGTTTTTCTTCTAACAATCAACATTTATTTCATGCATATATACAATTATCATGAGGTCTTTTTATAGGTTGTAATGGGGCTAGGGTCAAGGTAGGATGCATATTTGATTAAGTGGGCTAGAAAATTGAATCTTTGATAAGCTTAAACTTCCCACCTAACCTATGACAACCTATACAATTAAGTTCTAACCTAACTACCCATTCTTTACTTTTTAACATACTCATGCATTTTTCTTTTCATTTCACAACACTTATGCATTGATTCTTATTGAACTTTACTTTGGGACATTTTGTCCCCTTTTTATTGTTTCTCTTTTTCTTTTTCTTTTCTTTCTATTTTTTTTCTTTTTTTCTTTTGATATCTACATATATATATATATATATATATATATATATATATATATATATATATATATATATATATATATTTCTTTTTGTTTTCTCATCATCATTTTTTTTCTTTTTGCAATAAAGTATATACAAAAGTATCAATGCATATGGTTTTACATTTAATTAACACATGAGCATGTACCCAATTCCCAATATAGAAATACAAAACAAAAACACCCTTTTCCCAACCAATGTCCTAAGTTTCCCACACTTGAATGATACACACACTCACTAGCCTAAGCTAATCAAAGATTCCAATAAAGGACATTTATTGTTTTTCGCTTTAAGGCTTGTAATGTGCTAAATTAAGAACAAAGCGGGTTAATTGTAGGCTCAAATTGGCTAACAATGGAAGATAAAAGGTAAGGCTATTTGGGTAAGTGAGCTAAATGAAATGATGGCCTCAATCATATAAGTGCATGAATACACAAAATAATGGACATAAAGAATTAAACAAATCAAAGATTACAATCATAGAAAGAGAATAATGCACACAAGAAGGAAAATAAGTGGTTATAAGATGTAACCATACCATTAGGCTCAAATCTCACAAGCTTGTGTTCTTAGCCCAAAAACATGATCCACAATATATATAATTCAAGCAAGTTCTATGAAAAGTTTTCACTCAAATCAATTGAGGTGCCTCATAGAAAAATTTCTTGCGAACTCTTATTATTTTGACTAAGCTTATTATGTATATTCATGCAAAAATTAAGGAAATGTAACAAAAATCCTAAAAGACCTAAAATAAAATGCGAGAGTATTGAGATTAGAAATTTGTCACCCAAAATCGTCGATTGGTCGGACGACCTCTCCACACTTAAAAGTTTGCACCGTCCTCGGTGCACTCAAAGATGAGCAAGGAGTTACGGCGACTCTCCGAAATTGCTGCCTTCAGCTGGTAGGTCAACTGGTTGCTGCGTATTCTTTGTCCCGCTTCCATTTTTGCTTATGGTGCATCGATCATGAAAAATAGAAAATAACACCATAAGATAAGAAAACATAAAAGCACGGAAGCATACATTGTTGGAATGAGGTAAATCACCAGAATTGAGTGAGTGAATTAGTGTGACATTAACGAAAGATAGGTGTGTGAATTCTAAGATGCATGCGGTCTTGAACACACACTTGCATAAAAATGATGTCACAAAGAAGAATGCACTTCACTCATCCTAATGTGCTTGAAATGCTCTAAGTAAGCTCGTAAGGTAAAACAAGCATTAAATAAGCATGAGAGCATTCAAGCTAACACATATGGATGTATATGATCAAGAAGCACAATGCATGAAGATAAATGCACAACATCCATCAAGAAATTTCCTAATCAAGGAATAAGATTCAAATCACATGGTGGCCAAATCATGCAATTCAAGAAGAGTTACAAGCTTGAGGGCAATTCTCATCACTTGGTGTTCATAAAAAGTAAGCATGAAAAACTCAAAACCAAGTAGCAAAATAAGACCTCAATCAAGGAATCCAACAATGAACATCTAAAAACATTCATGCTAAAATAGCATTTAGGCAATAGGAAGCAGCAATGTACAGTAAACAAAATCAATAATCTAACACTTATGATGAAAAAGAGAAAATGAAATGAAAACTAAACTAAAACTAAATAACCAACTAACTAACTAACTAATTAACTAACTAAAATAAATGGTTATCAATGGTGTTAGGAAGTGTTGGATGAGTGGCAGGAGAAGGGAAGAAGAAAGGAGAAGGAAGGAAATGGAAAGATGAGAAGAAAAGAAATGTAGTGAAGGAAGGGCATCCACGCATACACGCACATGGCGCGTGCGCGCAGATGGTGGTGCAATGGACGCGACGCGTATGCGCAGGTCACGCATACGCATGCATGGAAAACCAGAGAAGGAACGCGTCCGTGCGGGTCGATTTGTGCTTCAGGCATAACGTTGGCGCAGTGTGGGCGAAACTCTCTGAAAAATGGCTGGGAGGTGGGATTACGCGTACGCGCACATGGCGCGTGTGCGTGGATTGGCGAAAATGCTTGGTGCACGCGTGCACGTGAGGTGCGCGTACGCATGGATGGTGCTCTGTTTTTCAAAAATTTTCTATGTTTTTGCACCAATCCAAGCATTCTAAACCTCCAAACAGCTACCAAAATACCATAAAACCTTAGTTAACATGTTAAACTATCAACTAAACTCAACAAATCAATTAAAACTTGAATTTAAACTAATTCTACCAATATTTACAAAAGAGAAAATGAAAAGATTTTACTATGGTGGGGTGTCTCCCACCTAGCACTTTTGTTTATTGTCCTTAAGTTGGACTTATGGGGAGCTCTTCTCAAGGTGGCTTGTGCTTAAAGCTATCTTTGAACATCCACTAATGCTTGGTCCTCCATTGTGCCCCAAGATTCCTTATTTGTTGCACCAAGTGTTGATGGAGTTCTTCACAAGCTTGCGGCTCCCAAAATTGATTCTTCTTGTGCGATCCGGGATCCCACACTTTATTTTCACACCCGTCTTGAAGTTGATCATTATTAGTCCATCTAGGTGGCATGACTTTAGAATTCTCATGTAAGCGACCAAACATCCTCCTAGACCCAAGCGATCTAGCTCTATACCAACCCTCACAATGCCAGCCATTAACCATCTCCCTCTTGCTCTTAAAGCCACATATATTTCTAAGTTGACCATCCATCTTAAGCAAACCATATTCAAGTGGGATAATGAAGCTTAGAGATAGGAGGTTTACCCACTTGAATGAGAGAATGGATGGTGATGGCTTGGGGAGAGGTGCCTCCAATATCCTTACAAGCTCTACTCCCTTGTGGTCTTCTTTATCAATCTCCACCTCTTTACAAACTACTTCACTTTCAATCCTTTGTTCGTCAATTTCATCTAACTCTTCTCCATCACTCAAATCATAAATGGGAGGAAGAGAAAAATCTACCTCCACATTGCTTTCTATTTCATTGGGAGAAGGTTCTTCATTTGCAAAGGATTCACCACCGAGTAGGTTTGATGCATGATCTTCGTCACCAAGGGAACTCAATTCTTGCTTCATTCCCTCCAATTCTTCATTCAAAAATTATTTTGGAGGTTGTGCACTCTCCTCCTCAATATCAAATTCGGTCTTCTTGGAGAGGTCTTCTTCAACTTTAGGTTTCCAAGGAGGTTTCGCGTCTCCTAGGTCTTCAACCACTTCTTCAATTTCTTCAATGATCATAGGCTCCTCCAATTGCTCTAACATAAAATAACATCCCTCATTTTCCACCGGAGTTTCCAATCTCTCCTTCATGCTATGCTTTTCAATTAATTCTCCACATGTTATCATGGGAGTGCTTTGAGTGCTCAAGCATTGGGAGGCTAATCGGCATACGACCTCGGTCAAGGTGGCCACAAATTATAGTGTCTCCCTTTGCATTTCTCCTTGCCCTTGAAGTATAAGGCCAAAGATTTCATCCATTGGGAATTGGAGTGGATAAGAGGGTTCATTGTCTTGGAGAAGGGGTTCATAATAGGAAGGTGGTTCTTCTTGGTAAGGGTATGGTGGTGTATATTGAGGTGGTTCTTGGGAGTATTGATATTAGCATGGTGGTTCCATGTATGGCTCATATGGTTCAAAAGGTGGTTGGTATGGTGGATATGGGTCAAGGTCATATGGAGGTGTTTGGTGGAAAGAGGCTTGTGAGTATGGTTGAGGTTCATGTTGAGGATATGATTCGTAGGCATATGGTGGTGGTTCTCGAAAGTCACAAAGAGATTCACCATAGCCATTTGATTGGTGTGTATCATAGAATGGCTCTTGTTCATAGTCTATTGGTGGAGGTTGTTGCCATGAAAATTGATCATATGCATATGGCTCCTCCCACCATTGATTGTCCCATCCTTGATACACATCTTCATTGTAGCTCCCATTTCCTACAACATAGTTAGAACCAAACTCATAGCCAAAGTGAGAATTCATGATAGCAAGAGAAAATGAAAGCAAAATCAAATAAGAAGTAAGAAAATTAAATCCTAAAACTAGCAAGAACTAATGAAGAAGCAAAAGGCAAACCTATTCACAATATTCACATATATACAATAACCAATAACACAACACCATTGCAATTCCCCAGCAACGGCGCCATTTTGATGATTTGATTTTTGACGATTTAGAATTCACAATTGAAGTCTCGTTGCAAGTATAGTTTCTAAACCAAACAATAATCCTTTCATACAAAAGATTGTTTGTCACTAAAACAAACCCTAAAATTATAAACCGTAGTATTGGAACCTCGGGTCGTTCTCTCTAGGAATTGCAATAAAGTGTCTTGTTATTGGTTATGAGGTGTGTTTTGGGGTTTTGAGATAAGAGACATGAAATGTAAATTGCAAAGGAAGTAAACTAATGGCTAAAAAGGTCTTAGCAAAGTTTGGTGGTCAAGGATCTCTATTCTTATCACTAACCACAACATGAGAATTGGCAAGGAAGTAAATGACAATGGAAATGTAAATGACAAACGGTCTTGGCAAGGTTCGGTGGTCAAGGATCTCTATCCTTATCACTAACCACAACATGAGAATTGGCAAGGATCAATCCCATTAAATCATCCTCTAACTAGTAAAGAAAAGTCAAATGAGCTATATCAATCCAAGTCCATAAGTCCTAACTCTCCACTAATTGAATTAGTGAGAACTATAGTCAATGGCTCCCAATCATCAATCACTTGGACATTAGTAACTCAAGAGTTCCTAAGTTACCTTCCCAAGCCAAGAGCACTAAAATCTACTCTAACATCCTTCCAAGCATTTCATCAAACACTTGGAAGGCATAAAAGGAAAGCATAGTAAAATTGCAAGGAAAGTAAATCTACACTACTCAATTGCAAGGAACTAACAACAACAATCAAAAGAAACACCATTATTATAAATTACCTCAAATTGAATTGAAAGAGAAGAAAAGGAACAAGAGTAAATCTACAACAAAATATAGAAACAACATAAAGGAAATTACAACAAAAGAATAGAGGAATGATGAATGTAACAACAAAGAATTGAGAGATAGAAAAAGACGAAAGCATGAATTAAAACCTAGATCTAAGATTATTGAACTAAACCTAATCCTAATCCTAATCCTAGAGAGAAGTGAGAGCTTCTCTCTCTAAAACTAACTTTCCCTCCCAAAACTTAAATTAAAACTAAACTAAACTCTAAGTGTCTAAGTATGTTGATTCCTCTTCATTCCTTGGGTTAAATAGCATCAGAAGTGAGTTGGAATTGGGCCTGAGAAGCCCAGAAATCGCCCCCAGCGGATTCACTTTAAGTGGGTCATGTGCGGACATCGACACGTACGCGTATAGTGCGCGTGTGCGTCACTTGACAATTTTCCACCCACACGTACGCGTCATGTGCGCGTACGCGTCACCTTTCGACCTCGTCATTTCACGCGTGCGCGTGCGCATTGAGTGAATTTCTACCAATCCTTGATTTTCCATTATTTCTCCACTTTGCATGCTTTTCTCTCCATTTCTTTGATCCATTCCTAGCCTTTTCAACCTGAAATTACGAACACACACATCAAGGCATCTAGTGGAATCAAAGGTGAATTCAAATTAATCAATTAGAGGCCTAGAAAGCATGTTTTCACACTTAAGCACAAGTTAGGAGACAATCATGAAACCATGCTATTTCATTGAATAAATGTAGGTAAAAAAGGTCATAAAATTCCCTAAATCAAGCACAAGATAAACCCTAAATATGGAGTTTATCAAATACCTGCAAGTACTGAGCAACGCCAACATCACCAACATCATGGATAAGCTTCACATCAGAAGGACTTTGAGCATGCTCATCAGCAACAACAGGGTAAGGAAAGTGTTCACCCCAGACAGATGTCAAGTCTTCACTTCCCCTATAACCATGTAAAGCCCTTTGATTTTCAGTAAATATTTTAATCTGTTCTAAATCAATACCTTTTCCACCGAGCTTATCCTCGGCCCCATCAGTGTCTTTCTCTTTCCTCTCCACTTTCTTCCTTTTATAGCTAACCTTCTTAACCAGGGAGCCCTGATTCACTTCGGCACCCACCTCAGCAGCAACCTGACTGCTCGAGCCTTATCTCTCAACATTCTTTGACCGGAAGAAAGCCCGCAAACTACTAGATGTCATCTTGGGAGCTTTCTCGTCAGAAAACAAACAACAACACAAGTATACAAAAACACAAAAGAAACCAGATTATTTACCTATATATTCAGACAAAGCATCTCTATCAAATTCAAGTTCAAGGATATCCACAATAGAAAGCAGAGAAGACGATGATATATGATTTACCAAGAACTCAATAATCATTTCATTCCTATACTCCATCCTATCCATACCTAGAATTTGCCTAGGCCGCAGAACCCAGAACAAGGGAAACTTTTCCAGCAAACAATGATCAACATACCATGGAAAATCACTTTCAACTACGCCAACTTTCAGGGACATGGACTTGAATCCTTTAAACGATGATCGATATAAGCTAAAAATAGCACGCCCAGGGGCGCTGGCAAGGTTCAACCAACACCCCCTTTTCACGCCCTTACATTGAAACAGCGCAAAATACACCTCTAAGGATGGCTCAATTTCTAAAACACTCATTCAAATTTCGAACGCTCTAACAAACGCCCAAGAGTTAGGATGCAATTGTGACGGAGCACACTTTAGTTGCATTAAAATGCCACACTCAAACTCAGAGAAAGGAAACCTAACCCCCAACTCTACAAATACAGCACTGTACATATAAAAATATTCGAACCCCTCACCACGATGAAAAATGCGGTCAGCAGCATTGCATGTCAGAAACCTAAGGCTTATGCCACTACCCTCTCTAACCCAAGAAGATGGCGAACCCAACTGCGACATGCTACGTTCATCATCAAACACGGACGCCCAACTTTTTACCGACTCAGAAATCCACCCATAGGGATTTACGGGATCCCAAACAAAAATCTCTTCGACGATTTTGTCAGCATCATCCACCACCCCTTTCTTCTTCTTACCCTTAACCCTTTTTCTCAACTACCACACCTTTTTCCTTATCCATCAGCAGAATACCAAACAGCAATAGAAGAGAAGAAAATACGAAGAAAATCATAAAGAACTAACCTTTTTTGTTCATCTTCAGAAAACGCAAGGAAAAAGTAAAAAACACAGTAGTAAACCAAAGGTCCAAGTAAATCCACTAGCCCACTAACCAGATCTTCAGGTAAGAAAACCACAACTCCAAAATATACCACAACCATTGATTCTGCATACCAGTCCACAAATCAACGCTCCTGATTCAAGACTGTCCCTATTCTCAATAAAGCATTAAAACGCCTAACACATTATCCGAAAATTTCTCTTTCATCAAAATTCCCAATTAAATTACTGCCAAAAACACAACCTTGACACATTTTTTCAAAATACCCAAGGAAAAACAACTCGACCTTGGGGGATGCCTCTATACCCATCTTCGAGCTATACATTAAAGCTCGACCTGTTACACCTCGGTTTTGAAAAACAGGTCAAGTTTGGGGGTTATGTTCCGTTACTCAACCATTCGTCCACAAACTGCATATATCTCGGAATCTGGTATAACTGGCAGATACCTTCTCTAACAAACTCTCTACTCAGACTACCACCATCCCAACAAATGCGGATAATAATAACAAACCATGGACCCGTCAAATTTGCAACAAAGATACGAATAACTAACCTAACCCAAATAACAAACCACTCGAAGACGACGTTCCACACCCTTTACTCCAAAAAAAGCCAGTTCAAGCGTCAGCAAAACGAGCTATACTTCGGAGTCCACTTTCACACGGGAACAACAACAACAACAACAATAATAATAATTTCATGAAACTAGCCATAAATCCCAAAGATTTAAAAAAGAAGTCCTAATAGCTTTTCGAAAATCATACTGAAGTTTCAAAAGAAACAACAACAAAAAAATTGCACAAGCCAATTGAAATTAGTGTCATCATATTAAAAGTATTGTTAATATAAATATTCTTTTTCCTTAAGAATAGATTATTTTAGCGTGTTATTGCATTGGTTAAAAAATAATTTCAATAAAAATAATGGCTAATATTAGCTAAAAAAATTACTTTAGTTAAACTCAAAATTAAATAAATTCAAATGAGTTTAATTAATTAGTTAGAGAGTCTAATTTTTTTCAATTAATATCAATTAATTTTTTAGAATTATATATTTTTATCTTAAATTTTAAATAAATTTTAGACCTTAAATCCCAAATTTAAAACCCTAAATTTTAAACTCTAAATCCCAAACTCTCAAAAAAAAATTTAAGATAATTAATTAAGAATAAAATTTAACTAATATTAACTAATTAAAAATTAATATTCTCTCAACGTAAAAATCATCGAGAGAGGTTCTACACTTGATATTATTTTCCTTCCTTTTACGATCATTAATATGAAACATACTAACATCCAATACCATGCACTGCCAACTTTTGCACCCAGTTCTGGATCCATAGAGATAGTATAATTTTTTTCTGGAAGACCCTAAACTTGCACCAAAACAGGCACATACATGAATGATGGCGTATGACTCTAAGGTAGCATATATGCTACAGTCTCCATGGTTGCAATGCAGCATATTCCGTTTGATTAATGTATCACTCAATTGCTTAATGTGCAGTGAATTTTTATTACTGTAATTGGAGGTACATTTGGCAGTAACATGCTATTTCCAAACAGTAATGAGATAATTAATTTTTTTCAGTAAACATCAATTATTATTTTTTAATTATTTTATTAATTTTAATCTATATCTTAAATCATAAATTCTTAATTCCTAAATCTTAAATTATAAAATAAATTCTAAAATTGACTAATATTAGTTTGATTCTCTGCACTTTCTCATTTCTAAATGACTTTATTTGCAATATAATTGTGTCAAAGGAGTTATATATCAAACTCTCAAAACAAAGGTTTTCAAGAAAAAAAAAAGTTAACAAAATTTTTTTAATATAAATCAATTTAAATTGATTGGGTGATTAGTTCATTAATCCACTTAAAATAAATATTAAAAATTTAAGTTTCGTCTTGTATATATAATAATCCATTGAGTAATGAAAAATATTCTCCAAATGGGAAGACTACAAAATATCCCATAAAGAGCATAATGACACCCCCATAGTGGACAATTACTGACTCCATGAAAAACAATCTTTGAAAGACATGGAAAGTTGCATTCCCTAAAATTTTGTAACGAGAGAGATTCGGCTTTCAATCTTATGGAGATATTGAAACTTTGGAAATAATGAAAAATGAGATAGATCTTACGTTATTTTGTAAGTTCATGTAATATAGAGCAAGTAAGTTCTACTTGTTGAGAAATGAGAAGACAATTAAGAATTAACTTCCAGCTCTTATGGTACGGTGGTTAGTTTGTTATGTTAAATAATAACGTAACAGGTTAAAATATTTACATAACATGTTATTTCCGTCGTTATTGAAATAAATTAATAGGAAATGATTTTATGTTAATTACTAATTTTTTTATATGAATTGAACTGAGAATTCAGTTTTTTAATTAATATTAACTAATTTTTTAAAATTATTTTTTTTACTCTAAATTCTAATTTTAAATTTTAATTTCTAAACTCTAAATTTAAATTCTTGAGTAATTATTTAAATTAATCTCTGAAATTTTTAATATAAGACATTTTAGTCTCTTAAATTTTAAAATACACAAAATAATTTCTAAAGTTTACCTCAGATAAATAATACAATTCTCCTCAAATTTTAACCATTTAATCGAAATGACTGTTTTAAAATTTTTAAAATATTTGAATGACTATTTTGAGATTTTTTAAATTCTTTGAAAATCGTTTTGTACTTTACTTTTTGGATCAAATTAGAAGAAAACTGTATTATCTAACTAAGATAAATATTAAAAATTATTTTATATATTTTAAAATTTAAAAATTTAAAATATCTTATTTTAAAGATATTAGAAATTCATTTGGATAATTATTCTTTATACTTATTGTTTTATATTACCTGTTCTAAAATAGACAATTTTTTTTAAATATTGGCTGCCAGTTGGTGTAATGCGTAATTATGATGCAATTGTGTATTTTACTTTGGTATTGGATGCTAACAATAATCACTCCCCGCAATTTGTAGACAACAGCAAGAATACAAAAAAATAACAAAAAAAAAAAAAAATAGAGAAGGCGACTAGAAGTATAGTGAGGACAATTTGATGCATGGTGGGGGTGAGCGATTTGTCAAGCAGATAAAAAAAAATTGAGCTTTAGCGGCTATAAATCTCAAATTTTGTTATCTCCTTCACAAATTGTCCCCACCATGTATGAAATTGTCTCCACCATACTTTTAGTTGTCCCTCCGATCCATTTTCTTCTTTTTTTTTTTTTTTTTTCTTTTTACTGCTATTTACTAATCGTGGGGAGCGATTTTTGCTAGCCTCCAATATTACAGTAAAACACACAGTTACATCTAAGGATGGATCTAGAGAAAGGTGAGTAATAGCCTCGACTCCTCAAAATTTTAAGAAACTATACTTATATATGATATATGTATTTAAAAAAATAAAAAATATTGTGTAATTTAGTAGTTTTATATGTATTATTTTTCACTATAGAATGAATTTATATCTCATTTATTTAGATTACCAATATTTTTTACTTAAACAATTTAATATCATGTAGGTCGATCTCGGACGAGATCTTCTGTGCTGATCGGAGATGACGTGTCCAGCTGGTAGGTGGCGGTCAGAGCTGTCGCGTCCGACTTGCTAGACTGGCTGCACTGCTGATCTTTTGTCACCGGAGAGTGGGGGTACCTGCAAGGGACTCCAATGCTTAAGTTAGCAAGGGTATTAAGCATGTTTTTAGTAGAATCAGAGTCTGAGTTATACCTGGGTGCTCCAGTGTATTTATAGAGGTGTGGAGAGACCTTCTTTAGATAAGATAAGTTAGTTATCTTATCTTATCTTATCTTTGAGTGAGGTCATCTTATCTTCAAGGGAACCGCCCTTATCTCTATAGGCTTAGTCTGCCTTTGGATTTGGGTCGTGTTCCTCTATTTGGGCCCTTTTTGGGTTTTCCTGATGATTTGGCCGAGCTCTTTGAGAAGAGGTCGGATTGTCCTGACCTGAAGAGGTCGGTCGTCTTGTTAGTAGAACATCCCGGGTCGGACAGCTCGACCTAGGGTATGAACAGTGCCCCTGCTCGAGCTCAGTTTTTCTTTTTGGACGTCGAGTCTTAGTCTTAGGACTTCGATCCTTCTCTGGTGAAGCCAAATTCGAGCATTTTGTCGACTTCTTCTTTGTAGAGACTCCTTCTTTTTTGAATGCGGAACGTTTTTCCCTTTCGTTTCTTCTAAAAGCGCGCGCTTTTGCATTAGCGTTCTAGCCTTGGGAATGTGCAAGGGTTTAATACCCTCATTAATTGGTTTTTAATGCCCTGTTTCTCTAGCCTCTTTATTTTGAGTTTTATACTCACGAAAACGGTTTCTCTTCTCTGTTTCTTTACCGTAACTTCCCTTTTCTTTCTCACTTTCTGTTTTTGCCTGAAGTTTGCAGTTTTTTCATTTCTCCCTACGACATTTCTTGGTGTTTGTTAGGGCTTTCCTTTGCTGAGGAAGGGTGATTCCGGATTCCATCTTCCATCTTCAACTTCTTTGAAGCTTTCTGCTTTCTTCAGGTTGGTTTTATTTTCTGCTTATTTTCTTTTTTCGTCGCTTTGTCTTTGGTTCTTTGGTGAAGCTTTGATTTTTCATTTGCATGCTGGAAAGTTTGAATCTTTTTGCGTCGTGATGCTCAATTGTTGTCGTGATGCATGTTTCTGGCATTTCTCCCGGTGCTTGAGGGTTTTTGGGTTTTGTATGTTTTGTTGCCTTTTTATTTGATGTTGTAGCTTTCTGATTGAACTGCTATTTTGTTGCTCCTTTGATGACTTTGTTTTGACTTTATCCGTTTCTTCTCGGGATGTTGCTTGGTGCACGAAATTGTGATGTCCAGGCTCGAACAATCCCTGGCAATGTGAGCAACTTGGTACGCGTAATCGTGATTACACTTTAATGATGTAAAATTCATGGCTCTTTCTTTCCCTGGCACTGGCGCCAAGAGCATGGTGCCAATACCATGGTTCACAACTTCGATACAACTAACCAGCAAGTGCACTGGGTCGTCCAAGTAATACCTTACGTGAGTAAGGGTCGAATCCCACGGAGATTGTTAGTATGAAGCAAGCTATGGTCACCTTGCAAATCTCAGTTAGGCAGATATAAATTGATAATGGTGTTTTCGAATGATAATTAATAGAATAGGGATAGAAATACTTATGTAATTCATTGGTAAGAATTTCAGATAAGCGAATGGAGATGCTTTTGTTCCTCTGAACCTCTGCTTTTCTGCTATCTTCATCCAATCAGTCTTACTCCTTTCCATGGCTGGCTTTATGCAAGGGCATCACCGTTGTCAGTGGCTACATCCCCTCCTCTCAGTGAAAAATATGCTCACATGCTCTGTCACAGCACGGCTAATCATCTGTCGGTTCTCGATCATGCTAGAATAGGATTCACCCTCCTTTTGCGTCTGTCACTAACGCCCAACAATCGCGAGTTTGAAGCTCGTCACAGTCATTCAATCATTGAATCCTACTCGGAATATCACAGACAAGGTTTAGACTTTCCGGATCCTCTTGAATGCCGCCATCATTCTAGCGTACGCCACGAAGATTCTGGTTAGGAGATCTAAGAGATATTCATCCTAGCTTATTTCATGTAGAACGGAAGTGTTTGTCAGGCACGTGTTCATAGGGGAGAATGGTGATGAGCGTCACACATAATCATCACCTTCATCACGTTCTTGGGTGCGAATGGATATCTTAGAAGCGAAATAAGATGAATTGAATAGAAAACAGTAGTACTTTGCATTAATCTTTGAGGAACAGCAGAGCTCCACACCTTAATCTATGTAGTGTAGAAACTCTACCGTTAAAAATACATAAGTGAAAGGTCCAGGCATGGCCGAGATGGCCAGCCCCCTAAACGTGATCAATAGATCAAAAGATAATCCAAAGATGTCTAATACAATAGTAAGAGGTCCTATTTATAATAAACTAGCTACTAGGGTTTACAGAAGTAAGTAATTGATGCATAAATCCACTTCCGGGGCCCACTTGGTGTGTGCTTCGGCTGGGCTTGAGTGTTGCTCGTGTAGAGGTCCTTCCTGGAGTTGAACGCCAGCTTTTGTGCCAGTTTGGGCGTTCAACTCTGGTTTTGGCTCCTTTTCTGGCGCTGGACGCCAGATTTGGGCAGAGAGCTGGCGTTGAACGCCAGTTTGCGTCGTCTATTCTTAGCCAAAGTATAGACTATTATATATTGCTGGAAAGCCCTGGATGTCTACTTTCCAACGCAATTAAAAGCACGCCGTTTTGAGTTCTGTAGCTCCTGAAAATCCATTGTTAGTGCAGGGAGGTCAGAATCCAACAGCATCAGCAGTCCTTCTTCAACCTCTGAATCTGATTTTTGCTCAAGTCCCTCAATTTCAGCCAGAAAATACCTGAAATCACAGAAAAACACACAAACTCATAGTAAAGTCCAGAAATGTGAATTTAACATAAAAACTAAGGAAAACATCCTTAAAAGTAGCTAAATCCTACTAAAAACATACTAAAAACTATGCCAAAAAGCGTATAAATTATCCGCTCATCACAACACCAAACTTAAATTGTTGCTTGTCCCCAAGCAACTAAAAATCAAATAGGATAAAAAGAAGAGAATATACTATAAATTCCAAACTATCAATGAAACAGAGCTTCAATCATATGAGCGGGACTTATAGCTTTTTGCCTCTTGAATAGTTTTGGCATCTCACTTTATCCATTGAGGTTCAGAATGATTGGCATCTATAGGAACTTAGATTTCGAATAGTGTTATTGACTCTCCTAGTTCAGTATGATGATTCTTGAACACAGCTTCTTTATGAGTCTTGGTCGTGGCCCTAAGCACTTTGTTTTCCAGTATTACCACCGGATACATAAATGCCACAGACACATAATTGGGTGAACCTTTTCAGATTGTGACTTAGCTTTGCTAAAGTCCCCAATTAGAGGTGTCCAGGGTTCTTAAGCACACTCTTTTTTTGCTTTGGACCTTGACTTTAACCGCTCAGTCTCAAGTTTTCACTTGACACCTACACGCCACAAGCACATGGTTAGGGACAGCTTGGTTTAGCCGCTTAGACCAGGATTTTATTCCTTTAGGCCCTCCTATCCACTGATGCTCAAAGCCTTGGGATCCTTTTTATTTGCACTTGCCTTTTGGTTTTAAGGGTTATTGGATTTTTGCTCTTGCCTCTTGGTTTTAAGAGCTTTTGGCTTTTT